>NC_082644.1:21492749-21770249 GCF_028023285.1 Balaenoptera ricei
AGTAAGGAATGCAATAGAGGAGAAAGACAATTGGATGCCCTTGGCTCACTCAAAAACTTTAAGAATTTAAACCATCTCCACCAGGCATGGAAAGTGCTCGTTGATGAGGAGCGTGATAAGCAAGAAAAGATCTAAATACACAAAACATGTCCACAGAGGGCCCGAGGGGGCTGTATGACATATACATACAGACACTCAAATATAGACTTCAGCAAGAATAGATACTCTGTCCAAATACAGCTAGCCAATAAATATATGTGGGATCACAGCCACCACTATTTTGAAACTCATAATGGGCCTGCATCTAACAAGCAGTTCAGGTGGAGGTACGGGAGCCAGGGAAGACGGCTGGCTGTGACTCAGGAGCTGCTGGTGTTGCTGACAAAGAATCCCCCGGGCCGGTGCTAAGGGACTCGCATTACCTCATTCAGTCCCTGCCATTTCTGGGAGGTGAGAGTTATGACAGTTAGATTAGCAGCAGTGGCAGGGCTGGGATCTAGACCTGTGTCATCCAGCTCTGAGCACGTGCTCTCACCATTGAACAGACCTCCTCTCAAAGAAAAACAAAGGAAATCATTCATTCATTCATTTATTCATTTGTTTTCTTTGCAAATATTCACTGACCACATGCTGGAAAAATTCCTTATTGGTCCCTGATTTTAAAAAATTAGTAACTGTGGACCCAATTTGTGGCTTCCTTGGAAGACAAAGTGTGTAGAGGAAGGTTCCTGACATGTAGTCAACACCCCACTTCCCTGCAGACACTGAGAGCCCTCCCACCTCCTTTCCCTCTCTCTAGAATTGAGGAGCTACCTGGTCCAGGGAAAGATTATTCACTGTATGAACAGCAGCAGGGCATTGAGGTCACCAAGACAGGTTTCCACAAAGCACAACGCCAACTTTTCCTGCAGAGAATAACACCAAAGTGCCAAATCATTGAGCAGGAAAGTTAAGTACCAGCGGTAAAAACAAGAAGAAGAAGAAATGACATTGGCTGAAGATTCACTTTGTCAAGCTCCGGGCTGAGCACGGTTCATTTTCTGAACTTTACATCATAGGGACTATCATCTTTTCCCTGTGTTATGCTGAGGAAATTAGGGCTTTGAGAGTTAACACACAAGGTCTTTCAGATCGGGGTCCACACGCAGCATCAGCGCTGTATACGATTCTGTACCAGGCAGCTGGTCCAGGTACCTCAGGGAAGAGGTCAAAGGATGCTGATGCCCCCGTACAACCTGAATCTTGGAATGGCCCCATTACTTCTCCCACAGGCAATGACCCACTTATTTCAACGCATATTCAATGCCTGAAATTTCACAATCAAAAAGAAGGGCAAAATCATCAGCCTATTAAGATTAATCTTAACAACGGGAATCCTAGAACACTACAATCAAAACTCATTTATGTTGTTTGCATGTGAGTATTATGTGTTTTCTCCTGCCTGCAGCCACTGCCTTCCCAGAAGTCCTAGCACAGGGCTTTGCCTGGAGAGAGCGGGAATATTGACACCTCAGTACCTGCCCCCTTCCAGGAAACTGAGGGGTCACTTCTCACTGGTCCCGATTTTGAAAGAAGAGGATGGGGAGGGGTTAAGTCCTAAAGTGGTACCAAGAGAGACCATTTCTAAACATCATCTGCAGGCGATGTCCCTAATGGGGATGGGACATCTTACCACTTGGGCAGTATCTACATGTATGAATCAGGAGGAACTTCTGCCCATGTAATAAGACTGTCTACAAAGCTTTGAGGACAGAGACAGGCAAGAAGGAAATGTGCAGCGGACATTAGCTGTGGCTATTACAGCATCCTTCAATCCCTCATCTGGGCAGGAAGTGAGCATGTACTGACTTGCCCAGTGGACCAGGCCCTGGGACTCAGGTCCAGAGGGGCTTGGGGGACCTGCTGGGTGCACACCACTTCCTGGAGATCCTGTTCCACTGGGAACTTTGCTCAAGGATTCACCGTGGGGCATGGATTCACTCTTAGCATAGAATGGACCCAGGCATCTCTGCCCAGTCCTGGGGGCTGCCCAGCACTGAACCTCTTGTGCCTTTGGGGGTCCTTTAGGACACCTTTGGAAGACATCCTCGGGGGAACCAAGGGGTAGAAGGACAGCTTTCTTCACCTGCAGGAGATTCAGGACTACAACTGAAACCACAGGAGAGAACTGAAGTCTGAGTTTTCTAGAAAGTCTGTTCCGTGCAACCCGACTTTTCATTCTGTACTTCACACCAGTTAGGGATTTCTTCTCAGAAAACAGGAGGTGAGGAAAGGGGGTAACACCCAATGAGCCCAGTCATCTTTACTGTGAGTTGGCCAGCCCCTTCCAAAGGGTGTAAAGAAGTGAGAGTGTGGTTTGCTGTGAGAATTCGAGAGGAAGGGAGGAACGTGTAAAGTACTGAGAAGACTTTTACTAAGAGCGTGATGGAGCGTCGAGCCTGGGGCAGCACGCAGAAACCCACGGCGAGAGGTGGTTTCCGGCTCCCTGAGGGCTGAGGCCAGGACACGGGTCCACTTGAAGCCGATTCCAGGCTGCAAATGGCCTCTCCTGGGATTCATGGGTCCAGAGGAGGGCCTTGCTCCCGGCATGTGTGAGAAGGGCAGGGATGGGGAGGTGTCACCTTCCAGAGGACGGAGGGCACTCCACCTTCCCAAAGACAGCCCTTGTTGGGGTCCTGCTTTGCGACTTGCCATTCTGTGACACTGGCCGCACATGGACACAGAGGTTTATGTTCCCCTCCCAGGAGGAAATGTGACTGTGGTGCTGCCTATCTGAAATCCATCTAAAGGGCTCAGTTCACATCAAAACACCCCAGACCCAAGACAAGAAGACAAGTCTTCGACCAATCTCACTTTCCTGTTCCCGAATCCACCTTCCTCCTATTCCGTGGCTGGAATAAGGGTAGTTTAGCCACTGCACTGAAGATCTCCGAAGGACCCAAGTGTCCTTCTCGCTCCTCAGGAGGCATGGGGATGCCCACGCCAGCCTCAGCTTCCTTTTAAAATGGCTAGTCCAAGTTACACGTGAGGGAGGGTGCCTCCCAAACTGCAAAACCCTGTGGGGAAACCAGGACCCTGGTCGGGGAGGGGAGTGCAAAACCCTCTCTACCCGAAGCTGGCAGCCCTGCAGGGGCTGTTGCTTCTAATTTAAATTCTCATTTCTTATTCTATTTTGAGATCCTCTCTGGGATTTTAGGAATGTTGAGACGTGCCAGTTGTAAAGCTCTGAGTACAGGACGGTCACGCTGGCTGGGGGCAGGCGCTCGCAAATGGAAACAAATCACTTGTCAGGAGCAGCCTTCAGGCTCAGCGGGTCTGGGAGGGACCCGCTGGTCGAAGAGATGGCCTGGATGCAGGCTGTGGAGAGAAAGAGGCTTTGAGGCTCCCTTGTAACTCTATAATGCGGAGGAAAGTCAGCCTTTACATGAGGTTAAGTTCCCGGGGAGTGATGATAAACAGAACGGGCAGCCCCTTAAGTGGAAATAAAGCGGTCTGGGTGTTGCCACAAAGCTACAAAATGAAGCTTAGCTCGGAGAAGTAGATTCCGTTTGGGAAAGAGCAAATTTGTCTGCGGGCTCAAGGGCAGCTTAAGAGGGCTCCTTTAACCAGGAAAGAAGGGAAGCAGGAGAGGAAAGGAGAAGGAGAGAGGGCGGTGGGGAGACTGAGTGATGGAGTACGGCTGAGCCGCGGGAGCAAAATGTCACCCTGAGATTTTACAGCATTCAACGTCTGCCCCCAGCACGACCTCTTGCAGCTCAGCGCTGCAGACGTCAAAAGGAAAACACTCTGAACTTACTACTAAGGATTTTTCACACATTTAAAGATGTTTTGCATATTTTTTTCTAACCGCCCCCCCCCCTCCGCCCCCCAGGCTCTGTAGTATGTTTCTGCATTGTTTGTAACCTCTTAGCTTGTGCAAAGAGCATTTCAAACTCTAGGGACCCTGACAGGCGTTCCTTAGTTTGATTTTTGGCGGGGGGCGGTGGGGAAGTGGGGGGGCAAGAATCATCAAATGAAAACTGGTTGGAGAAACAAAGAAAATACCATCTTGTGTTTTCTTGGTTTAAAAACAAGCAATAAAGGCTGGTTTGATATGTTGACAAGGTTCCAGGTTTACTTGGTCAAAAACCAAACCAAAGAGAGGCGTGAACTGAAGTCACATCCGCTCTCCCGCTGCTGTGAGGTGACCCGCGTTATCAGCCTGGTCTCCCGCGTCTGCGTCTATCTCATCTCGCTGTTTGCTCCACAACTCTTGACAGGATGGAGATGATGGGAAAACTTTCACATCCACGAGGCCCGCCAGAACTCCCTCGGGCTAGTAGAAAGCCGGTTTCTCTTCAAAAGCTTTGCATGTTGATGAGACAATGACTCAGGACAACGTGAAAAGATAAAGTTCCTGAAGAGTTTCAAATTGTAGTCTGGCACCCTCTACACATTAAAAGTTACTGATTTGTGTCTGTTCAGAGCTATGAATTTCCATGTCGCTACTCTTTTTTCTTTAGAGAGAAAGTACTAAATATTTAAAGGCTAAAGTGACCAGGAAGTTCATAAATGCTCGATCAAAAATAATTTCATTCCATTCCAAAATTAGAAGCGGAGAAAATCAAGAGAATCAACACAAGTTGTTAAAATGAGTATTCAGGTTGGATCAAGTCTTTGTTTGTTTGTTTCAAATTTATTTTATTGATTCTTGATATGCCCTAAGTGGAGGTGACTCATATTTTTCCCCCCACCAGAGCTTAGGTGATAAAGTCATCCTGGAGGTGGGATGACTTTCTCAGAATTCCTCTCACCACAAGGGATGGTGGGGAAGGGTCTGGTCCTCTAGGTCTCTTCCGGATTGGAATGCAAACTGCCATCCTGGGAATGTTAATTGCGTGGCTGATAATTTCATTCTTTTGCTTGTGGAAGAAGCATTCAGGAAATGTGCCTCAGGCCTATTTAGTTTGTTGAAAAACTAAGAATGTCACATATAGGGTTTGGCCACCTACTTGGCACTAGGAACTTAATACAGCATTGTTATTTTTCTATGGAGCCAGAATGCTAAATTTGATCGCTGAATAGTTCTTGGATATGTTCCAGAAAGAAGCATCCGTATTCGATGCCCAGCAGCTCTCTAAAGGAACAACTAAAGTAGGATATTTTTCATTTTCTAGAAGGCATAGAATTTTGGCTAAGGGACTTTTTAAAAACAACTATTAATAGATTCTCACGCCCAAGATTTAAAAACATACTAGTGTCCTGAACAAATTTAAAAGGCACTATGCCTGGCCCATCCCTCTGCTGATGGCGTTGGGCTGGGCATTGGCATATATAGATGCATTGGCTTTAAACGTAATGTTCCTCTTCATGCTTTCTTCACTTTGCCATATGTCTTGGTGTTCACTACATGTATGTACGTATCTTTTTCCTTAAGTGTGTGGAATACAATTTACTTAACATTTCTCCCGTTGATGAACATTTAGACTGTTTTCAATCCAATGGCCAAAAAAAAAAAAAAAACCCAAACAAATTCTCATTTGAATTTGCAATTCTCTGAGACTAGGTATTTTTATATATGTTTATTAGCCACCTGTATTTCACTGTCTGTGAATCACCTATTTATCCTGCGTGTGTTTCTATTTCATTGTTTGCATTATTATATTATGGTTTCATAGGCACTCTTTATATATTCTGGATACTAATTCTTTGTTTACTAAATATTTTCTTCCTATCTGTCACTTGTCTTCTCCAAATGTTTCAGAACAGTTCTTCTGCACTTCCTTTTAAACATAAAGTTGAGATTCAGCTTGTCAATTTCAACCAAAAAAAAAAAGAAACTTACTGGGATGGGAAGAACTAAAATCTTTATAATATTAATATGTCTTTTCAGAAGAATGGTATGCCTCACCAGGTATTCAAAATTTTTTATGTTCTTCTTTAAGGTTCAACTGTAGATTTCTGATAGATGGCCTCTAAGGGTTAAGCAAATATTTTCTATCAAGTTAATGAGGACTGTTTACTTAATTAAGAAAGAGTGTTAAATATTTTAAAATATTTTTTACATCCATTGAGAGAATATACGGTTTTCTCCATGTCCACTAAGGGGATAAATTATATCAATAGATTTTCTGATATTGAACCATCCTTACATTCCAGGTATACACCCTAATTTTTCATGATATTTAACTTCTTTAATACTCAATTAGAACCTGTGAACAAGTATTTTATTTAGGATTTTCACATATAGATTCATAAGTGAAGTGTATCTGTGAGGTTTTTTTTGTATTGCCTCTACAGTTTTAGATAAAGATTATACTAGCTTCCTACAATGAGTTGGGATGCATGTCTCATTCTCCATTTACTGGAAAAATATACATAAGATGGAGATTGTTCCTTGCAAGTTTGGTAAAACCCACATGTGCCATCTGAGTCTGGGGCTTTTTTTTTTTTTTTGGCAAGAGGGTGTCTTAGTCCATTCAGACTGCTGTAACAAAATGCCACAGACTGGGTGGCTTAAAAAAAACAGAAATTTACTTCTCACAGCTCTAGAGGCTGAAAGTCTGAGATCAGGGTGCCAGTGTGGTCAGGTGAGGGCTCTCTTCCAGGTCACAGTCTTCTCAGTGTATCCTCACATGGCAAAAGGGGTGAAAGAGCTCTGTGGATCTCTTTTATAAAGGCACTAACCCCATTTATGGGGCTCCACCTAATGACCTAATCACCTCCCAAAGGCCTGCCTACTAATACCATCATATTGAGCATTAGGATTCCAACATGAATATTGGGAGGGCACAAACATTCAGACCTTAGCATGTGGTGCTTTTGAAAGGAGGTTCTCATAATAATCCAAGTAGTCTAGTAAGCTACTTTCTTTTATACGTTCTCCTGCTTCCATGATTTAAAGTGAATACTTACTACATGTCAGTAGTGGGTTTTTTTTTCCCAAATTTGCTTATGACAAGTGTACCTGTTGCAATAATCTTATTTAATTTAGTATTATATAAACCAATGGAAAAAGTGCAAAAAAAAGAGTTTTCATTTTTATGAAGAATAAATTAAAGCTTTAGGAGGACTAGATAGAGATGAACCACTAAGATAAATGGTTCAGATTTAAATGTGCTAATACAACTAGAAGTGATGGGTGGAGGCAGAAATACCAAACATCATATCCTTGCTACTCAAAGTGTGGTCCATGGACCAGTAGCAGCAGCGTCACCTGGAATCCCATTAAAAATGCTGACTCTCAGGCCCATTCCAGACATACTGTCATGCTTGGCATTTGAACAAGATCCTGAAGAGATGCACAGATACAGTAAAGAAACTCTGTCAAAGGATTCCACAATCAGATTACGTTTACTGTCTTAACATTCTTCCTCTGTATTTTAAAAATTGAAACTGGAAATTGTTGACAGTGAATTATAGGTGTGGTTTATGTAAGAAAGATGATGTCTATTTCCACTCAGCAGACCCATTTTCAAAGAAAAGGCTGTGACCCTACATTAAAAGATTGGTAAGTGAATATATGTTCTTATGTTTTCAATTAAAATAAAATATTTGTGGTTTGACAATGTTTAATGATTCCTCCCATTAGCACATTTTTTTCACTTAGCCAACTGACTACAGGTCTGGACTGTGATGGATAAAAGGGTTTCTACTATAATTTATGTCTTCTTAGATTATCATGACTTTCATCTAGAGTCTCAAAAATGTTGGCATAGAGTTTTATTCAATTATAATCTTTTTCTTATGGATACTTTTCCACTTCTATTTATATGTATCTTGTTTTTGCTGTTTTGGGGTTTTTTAGTTGTTTGTTTTGTTTTTGTTTTTACTTGTTCAGAGTGGCCAGAGATCTATTTAAATTATCTTTTATTTTCAAAGCACTATCTTTCATTGTTTTTTGTTTGACTTTATAATTCTTTTTCTGTCTCTCCTATTTTCTAATGCCAGGATTGAAACCTGGAAATTTTCCTCTGACAATTGCTTTGTCCATATTCTTCAAGATGTAGTATTTTCATGGACATTCACTTCTAAATCCATAGCTTATAGATTTAGTTTTTATTTTCTCTTTATTTAAAGGGTATTTTTAAATCTAAAAAGAGAACCATTTTGCCAGTCTTTTGATTTCAATGACGAATTTTTTTTTATTTTTTCTTTTTATCTTTAGCAGCTTGTTCAGATAATGTGGCCTATGTAACTTTTGTATTCTGGAATTTATTGAGATGTTCTTTGTGTTCTACTTTAACAACAATTTTTGTGAATGTTCCATTTGTGTTTGAAAAGAAGGTATGATCTCTATTGGCATAAAAGCAATGTGTCTGAGTGCGTAGATTTATATACAGAGCTAATCCAGCTTGTTAATAAGGCTGTTCCAGTCTTCTATTTTTCTCTACCAGAGCAAACACAGTTAACTGCTCACCCAGCCATTACACTCCAACTCTATTTGCCCACACGCCCTGCTTTTTTTTTGGGGGGGGGGGGGATAATAATATGCCCAGGCTAGGAGATGAGTCATGACTAAGTCTAAGCTAGCATTTCTCAACAGAGGCTTTGCTGACATCTTTGCTCCTGCTTTGGATGCTAGTGTAAGAACATAAGATCTAGAGCAGTGGCAGACATTTTGTGGCCATCAGGCAACTTTACACATTATACAAGTTCCTTTGCTCACCACTCCTTGTATAGTGTTCATGTTTCTCTTGTGTTTATTTTTATTTGTTCTGGTGTATGTTTCTTTTTTAAAGAATCCCTCATAGATGGTTTATGGGTGGTCTATTTCCTGAGTCCTTGGTGCCTAACAATGTCTATTGTTTGCCTTCTGTTTCACATTATATTGACCTTGGGCATGAGCTCCCTAAACCCTCCTGCCCTCACAGCATCTTCTGTATTTGTTTTGCTTCAATTTTGTTTTACCCTAGGATCTGATACTGTCTGCCCATATATGTCTTTCAGAATTATTCCAAAGCTCTCCTGCACTCATGGCACTCTTTTGTTTTCCTGTATTATTAAGAATCTGTTCTTTTAAAAATTTCTTTTTTATCATTTTGTGGGAATTGAGGCTGAAATGAGGGTAGATGTGTGAACTCAGTCAGTCATCATAATTCAGTATCAAAATTTTGTCACAGAAAAATCAATAATTCATTTTTTAGAAATTTGTAGGGAAATAGTGGTCTCCAAATGATACCACCATTTGGGCTCAGGGATATACTGATGGCAGTTCTGTGTTGTTTTGGGGTTTTATCCTCCCCCTCAGCTATGTTTTACATGCCTTGTTCTGTGGACTCTCTTCTGGTAACATCGAAAATGTATGTTTTCTTCTAAGCAGATCCTCAGCCTAAACAAAGGAGAAAAACACAAACACACAGCACACCTGAGAATGGGCCAGGCTTGGTGCCCAGAAGCTCTTCAATACAGATTTGCACGGCAGTCCACTGGACAACCTGTCCCAATTCCCAGGCAATGTTATCTTCAAGGAAAAATTTGATCTCACAGGTACATTCCAGGCAGCTCTTGTTCAAAGAAGAGACTATTTTGAAAGTAAATGATAGAGCTACCATGTAACTCAGGGGAGTGAGACCTGTTTCCTGGCTCTAAGCAGAAAGCCCCAGACTCTAAGGTCAGGGCTTAGAAGCAGCCTCACTAAGCAGGCTAGTGGCTCGGAGCCCACGTCCCCCCTCCCTGTGTGACTCAGAGCACACCGTGGAACCTCTCCAGACCTCGTGGCCATAACAGTGAGACGATGAAGTAGTAGTCTACTTCATGGAGCCACTGTGATGACTAAATTGCACACACAGCACTCAGAGCTGTGACTGCAATCACTGCCTGTCCTTGTGACCAGCCTCAAATTTCAAGCTAAAGCCTAGAAGCTTCTACCTTCAGCATGTGCCAGGATCAACAGGAGCCCTTATGTCAATTTAAGTCTTAAAATGCAGCTGTTTACAGGTACACAAAACACGCGTACACACTCCTAAAACTACATAACGGTATGTGTGTGTCCATGTCTTAGGTGTACCTATGCTTATATACAGGCATTTGTCCTTGTACATGTGTATGTTCATGTCATACATGTATATGTGTTCATATATGTGTTTGTATGTGTGCGTAGATGTGTGTACATGTATGCATATGTATGTAAACGTGTATAAGGGCATATATGTCTGTGCGTGTTTATGTACATTTGGGGGGAGTGTCTCCTTCCTACAGCCCAATCTATGTCTCATGAAGTTTCTTGCTTTACAATAATCACTATAACTCTTTGTCAAGTGTAGCTATGTTGATGCTCACTCGCAGTGTCCAAAGGGATGTTCCCGCTGTCTTTACCGGGTTTGCATTAGAATAAATATTACATTTGTGGGACTGTTTAGAATGTGCTTATCTCTCAAGAGACTCTGCAACACGATCTTGAAACACTTAAGTCTGACATATGTGTATCATATTTAAATAAAATACAGAGACAACTCCATTATGTGAATGACAGCAGGGGAATGGGAGGCACAGATGATCATTTCTTCTAAAAGAAAAACTTTAGTCCTAAAATATTTGTGGATCAGTTTCCTAAATTGCTTTATAATTTATAGAGGACGTTGTCCTTTAAACGTCTTCCATAATAGTAATGTCCTCCTAAAGCCATAATCAACTTTCTTTCCATCTATTTCATCAATTTTCCAAGTTGGCATGAGTTAGATACTCTCCCCTAAGCTCTTCTCTCTCCCCAAATTATTACAATTATGATCTAATATTCAGTGCTCTGTGTAATTGAAGAAGCTGAACGTAGAAAGTCAGACAGAAATTTGAGTATTAGCTTTATCATCTATATAGTGACACAAGCTTTCTCAGCAAAGCAGGCATATTTTAATTGTAAGTGCAACCCAGATCATCATACAAAGCAGGCAGGTGTATGTGAGATGTCATAGTCTTGTCACGATTTTAATGAAGCTGTTCACCTCCTGTGCATATATATAACTCAATGCCAGTAGAAGGTATTGTCTTACTCTGTTTGGGCTGCTGTAACAAAGCCCCGAAGACTGGGTGTTTATCGACAACAGAAATTTATTTCTCACAGTTCTGGAGGCTGGAAGTCTGAGATCAGGCAGAGAGAAGCAAGCTCTCTCATGACTCTTATAAGGGCAGTAATCCCATGGGGTGGGGGGAGCCCCACCCTCCCGAATGACCTTGGCTAATCCTAATTTTCTCCCAAAGGCCCCACCTCCCAATCATCTTTACATTGGGGGGTACAGTTTCAATATGTGAATTTGGGGGACACAACCATTCAGCCCACAACAGGTTCTAGGTGCAAAGAGCAGAGTTCACTCAAGCCACCTCAAGTAGGTTTGGATGTATGACAACGTTAGTGGGATAGCTTCCAGAAGCAAGCTGCCTAACCTAGCCTGGCAAGGGAGCTGCTGACCCCTCTACAGTAAGAGCAAGAGCACACTGCCCCATCTGGAAGCCCCGACTAAGGCTGCCAGCTCCCGGACATGCTGCACTTGCCATTGTCTGCAGCTACAAGACAGACAGCACCCTGCCCATGACCCCAGGGAGCCAGTGCCAGATAAGGTGACCTTCACCAAGATTGCCACAGAAACCAAACTCTTCCCTGCTGGCCAGCAAAAATGGCAGCCCACTTCACTTCTGCTTCCAATGCTGTGAGAGAGCCTCTGGACCCCCAGGTGCATGGGCACCTAGGGAATGCAGGTGTTAGCCTCCCAGCCTCTGTCCTCCATGGGAGGATGGAGTGGAGGTCAATGTGGTTCCATCCTACTCACCTTTGCTGAATTCTGGAAGCCACACAGAAGTGCTGCCCTCCAGGAGACCACCCACTCCTACGTGGATGCCACTGTAACATCCAGGAGGGAGTGCTCAGTCGAGAGAATCTAGAATCACGGTACCCATGCACTAGCCGCTGGCCACATGTGACCATGTGCACCTAAATGGGGATGTGTTCCAGGTGTTACAATACACGCTGGACCCCAAAGACTTGGTACAAAACAAAGAATGTAAAACATCTAGTTAATAACATTTACATTGATTACGTGCTGAAATGATCATATTTACATGGTAACTGGGGTTAAATAAAATATATTCTTAAAATCAATTTTACATCTGTGGATGAGTGGATGAAGAAAATATAGTATATCTAGACAATGGAATATTAAAGAGAATTAAAGGGAATATCCCATTCCCTTTAAAAGGATGGGAGTTCTGGCACATGTTCCAACTTGGATGTACCTTGAGGACAATATGCTAATGAAAGAAGTCCGAAACAAAAGGACAAACACTGTATGATTCCACTTAGATGAGGCACCTGGAGTAGTCAAATTCATAGAGACAGAAAGTAGAATAGAGGTTAATAGTTAAAGAGGGGAAGATGAATGAGGTACAGAGTTTCAGTTGGGAAAGATGAAGAAAAGTTCTTCAGACGGATGGTGCTGTTGGTTGCACAACAGTGTGAATATTTAACAGCACAGAGCTATACACTTAAAAATGACTAAATGGTAAATTTTGTGTTTTTTTTTTACCACAACAAAAATAATCAATTTCACCTGTTTCTTTTTTTACTTGTATATTTTTACTAGCATATTTATATATTTAAATTAAATTTTATATATTATTTACATATATATTAAGATTTTATAAATATTCTACTAGAACATTTAAAATTATCTATGTAGCTTGCTTATTTCCACTGGACAGCCTGGGCCATCCAGGCTAAGACATCCAGCACACGTTTCCTTAATCAAATGACCAAGGTTAACATCACCAATAATAACACATGGTGACATCATGTACCCCTGACACGCTGCCCAGAGGACAAGATATCACCTTTCTAACGAATCATAAGGAAACATCACACAAATCGAAACTGAAAGACATCCTACAAAATAACTGGCCAGCGCTCTTCAAAAGTGTCAGGGCATGAAAGACAAGGAAACACTGAGGAACCGTCGCAGATTGGAGGGAATGAAGGAGAAAGAGCTAAATGCAATGTGGGGAATGAGAAGATCTGAATAGTCTGTAATTTAGTTCACAGCACTGTGCCATGTTCTTTCTTAATCTTGATCATGGTTATGTAAGATGTTAACATTAGAAGAAACTGGGTAAAGAATATACAGTTACCCTGAACTATTTTTGCTACATTTCTGTAAGTCTGAAATTATATCAAATTTTAAAAGTTAATACAAATAAAGTCACCCATGTCAGATGCACTCAGGTAAGCTCTCTCCTTACCTGCACAAAGCCTGAATCTTCATTCTCTCCATCCCCTCCTCACACCCCAGGCTTCCTGGGGAATCCAGCCCAAGGCACTGAACTGAGACTTTTTCTTTGTTTGAGGGGTGCATAGAGAGGTTCTTACTGGATTATGTTCAATGATAAAAGTAGTGTGTGTTTATTGTAACAAGTCAAAGAAAGAGCATGAATAAGGGAAATGGCAACAAATAATTCATTTCCCCCAACACTTCATTCCCACCCCAGAGGCAACCAGGTAGCAACTGGCTGGCAGCATCTCTGCCTGTCTCCACGCTCATCAAACTGGGGTACACACATTTCTGTGGTTTTCTTTCCTACGTTTACAAAGGGATAAAATCATCTCATAAGTGTTACTCTGAAACTTGCTTTTTTTACTTAACAGTTCATCACAGGTATTTCTTAGAGATATATAATTGGACCTAATATTTAAAGAGCTACATAATATTCCAACATTCTATATTATGATTGTACTATAGTTTCGTCAGCCATTTTCCTATTGATGGATTCATATCATTTCCAATTTTTTTGCCACGTAAACAGTAACTATAGCCTTATCTATTGGTACTCTTCTTTTTGAAGAATAGGCTCTGAAAGAAAGGGCTGGCTAAGACAAAGGACATAAACATTTCTTCTTTAAAATTTATCTTTTACTGAGGTAACATTGGTTTATAACATTATATAAGTTTCATGTGTACCACATTATATTTCTACTTCTGTAAACTCTACACCGTACACACCACGAAAAATTTATTTTCCATCTATCACCACACAGTTGATCCCCTTTACCCATTTCACCTACCACCCCACCCCTTCCCCTCTGGTAACCACTTCTCTGTTCTCCTATCTACATGCTTGTCATCTATTTTGTTTGTCGGTTTGTTTGTTTTCTATATTCTACAAATGAGTGAAATCATACAGTGTATGTCTTTCTCTGTCTGACTTATTTCACTTAGCATAATACCCTCAAAGTCCATCCAAGTTGTTACAAATGCCAAGACTTCATCTTTTTATGGCTTAATAGTATTCCACTATATATATATATATATATATAGAGAGAGAGAGAGAGAGAGAGAGAGAGAGTATCTATCAATATCTGTCTATTTTTCTCACACCTTTTTTATCCATTCATTCATCAATGAGCACTTAGGATGTTTTCACATCTTGGGTGTTGTAAATAATGCCATGATGAACATGGAGTGCATATACCTTTTCAGATTAGTGTTTTCATATTTTTTGGATAAACACCCAAAAGTGGGATAGTGGCATCATAGGTAGTTCTATTCTTAATTTTTTGAGGAAACTTCATACTCTTTTCCACAGTCATTGCACCAATTTACATTCCCACCAACAGTGTATGAGGGTTCCCTTTTCTCTCCATCCTCACCAACACTTGTTATTTCTTGCCTTTTTGATAATAGCCATTCTAACAGGTGTGAGGTGATATCTCAGTGTGGTTTTCATTTTCATTTTCCTAATAATTAGTGGTGTTGAACATCTTTTTCATGGGCTTGTTGTTCATCTGTACATCTTCTTTGGGAAAATGTCTATTCAGCCCTTCTACCTACTTTTTAATCTGCTTGTTTGTTTATTTATTGTAGAGTTGTATGAGTTTTTATATATTTTAGATATTAACCCCTTATTGGAAATATCATTTGCAAATATACTCTCCCATTTGGTAAGTTGACTTTTTGTTCTGTTGATGGTTTCCTTTGCTGTGAAGAATCTTTTTAATTTGATGTAGTCCCATTTGTTTATTTTTGCTTTTTTTTCCCTTGCCTGAGGACACATATTCTAAAAGATATTGCTAAGATCGATGTCAAAGAACATACTGCCTATGTTTTCTTCTAGAAGCTTTATGATTTCAGGCCTTACATTCAAGCCCTTAATGTAAAATTTGAGTTGATTTTTGTGTACAGTGTGAGATAGTGGTCTATTTATATATATATATATATATGTGGCTGTCTAGTTTTCCCAACATTTATTGAGACTACCCTTTCACCATTGTATATTCTTTGCTTCTTTGTCCATATATGCATGGGTTTATTTCTGGGTTCTCAATTCTGTTCTGTTGATCTATGTATTTGTTTTTCTGCCAATACCATGTTGTTTTGAGTACTATGGCTTTGTAATATAGTTTGAGATCAAGGAGTGTGATACCTCCAGGTTTGTTGTTTTTTTTCTCAGGATTGCTTTGACTATTCTGGGCCTTCTGTGATTCTGTATAAATTTTAGAATTTTTTGTTCTATTTTTCTGAAAAATGTCTTTGACATTTTGATAGGGATTGTATCTCATCTTTATCTGGTTTCTCTCACTGCCTTGTTCTGAGTACGGCCAAGGAGTCTGGAGCTAAGAGTGGTGTTTGTGCACCAGTTTGTGACTATAGGATTCTAACAGAAACCTTGTTAGAAATGCACAGAAAATGAACTAAAACCAACCCTGAGAATGAGTATCAGAAAGGTATCTCCTCTGATTGAAAAACAAAATGCACAAAGAATGGATAAAAAAGATGTGGTATATATATATATATATATATATATATATATATATATATATATACACATATATATATATATATAGTGGAATATTACTCCGCCATTAAAAAAAGAATGAAATAATGCTGTTTGCAGCAACATGGATGGGCCTAGAGATGATCATACTAAGTGAAGTCAGACACAGAAAGACAAATACCATATGATATCACTTATAAGTGGAATCTAAAAAAAATACAAATGAACGTATTTACAAAACAGAAATAGACTCACAGACATAGAAAACAAACTTATGGTTACCAAAGGAGATGGCAGGGTGGTTGGGGAGGAGAGATAAATTAGGAATTTGGGATTAACATATACACACTACTATATATAAAATGGGTAAATAACAAGGATCTACTGTACAGCACAGAGAATTATACTCAATATCTTGTAATAACCTATAATGGAAAAGAATCTGAAAAAGAATATATAAATAATATATATATATATATATATATATATATATATATATATACACACACACACATATATATATCTGAATCACTTTGCTGTACACTTGAAACTAACAAAACTTTGTAAATTAACTATACTTCAATTTTAAACTATTGATATGAAGACAAAAAGCAAATAAAAAGAAAGAAAAACAAAATGCATAGACTTCAGAACATGGATTTTAGTGACATTGATTTGGTGGCTCAGACGACCTTTTTGGACTCCTACTTGCTTTTGGTTAATTAATTTTATTCCTAAGTGAATCCTGGGTGAGTAAATCATTTACTCTTTGCTTAAAGAGTACTGGTTCATTGCCATATCTTTGAAGTTCTAAAATTACTTGTAAAGTTTATATTTATTCCTTTTTTCAGAAGACCTTTTCCTGGACCCCTCTAACACTTTTCCAGATGCATCTCTTTCTGGCCCTCCATTAATTGTCAGCAGATCCCAGCTATTTTTTTCAAGGGCTAGGTTTTTTTTTCTATACGTCTACTTATTTTTTTATTCAAAAATTACCAAGTGCTGGAAAATCACGTGGGGGTAGGAGGGAAGCATCATTATGTTAACCACGATTTTCAATTTTCTTTTCTGAATTTTTCTCAATTTTAATTTTTTTAATGAGCATTGATTGTTTATATGATAAAAAAGTAATAGAAATAATGCTCTGGTCATGGCTCCCAGGGTCAGCTTTAATTTTGACTCCTGTATAGTGTAAATATTTGGCGTTTGCTCATATATCACTCCTCTAAAGTGTTCAGATCTTCGTTTATTCCAGACTCTAGGGAGCTTTAAGAAATGGAACAGAGCTTAGTTGACAGTAGGACAAGTTACGCCGCAGGGTTGCCACTCAGAGCAGGAAGCAAGCAAGTACTGAATTGAGTCCCACTCTGCTCTGTGTCCGCTGAAACACAGACAGAAACTGTGGACCAACAGTTTTGAGAAGATATGTACATGCTGACATGTGTGAAGGGCAAAGGAGAAGATACATGAAACGTGCTTATGGAGAAATTCAGTGCCCTTATTAAGGTAACACACTGAGCCTCTGATCAGGTACACCTGGAAGCTGTCTTAAAAGATGCTGAGAAAATGCTCTCACACTGGAAATGGGCTTTCTTCTGATACCCTAGGTCTGGAGCTGAGCTAATGATCATGGTTTCCATTCCTGGCATTACACAGGCCAATTATTTACCTGTTGACTCTCAATCCTTTCCATCCTCTGTGCTCGCCTCTGTAGCTAAAGGGATGGAAGTCTGCAGACCACCTGCCCTGGACACCTGCCAGCTGGCTTCCTGATGAACCGTTGGTGGGAGATCAAAAGGAAAGGGGAAACAAAAGGCCCTTTTGTTCTGCTCCTGGCAAAAGCTTTATATGGGTTGAATAGTGTCCCCCTCAAAATTCATGTCCACCCAGAACCTGTGAATATGACCTTATTTGGAAATAGGGTCTTCAGATGTAATCAAGTTAAGATGAGGTCATGCTCAACTAGGGTGGGTCGTAAATCCACTATGACTGGTGTCCTTATATGAAGAGGGAAATTTGGACATAGAACCACAGAGAGACACCATGTGACTATGGAGACACAGATTGGAGTGATGCCAAGGATTGCTGGCAACAACCACAGGCTGGAAGAGGCAAGGAAGGATCCTTCCCTAGAGCCTGCAGAGGGTGCATGGCCCTGCCGACAGCTTGATTTCTGACTTCTGGCCTCCAGAACTGTGGGAGAAGAAATGTCTGAAGTTTTAAGTCACCCTGTTTGTGGTACTTTGTTCTGGCAGCCTCGGGAAACTCAGCCTCTCACAGCAGCATGGCTCAAAGCAGGACTCCAGCCGTAACTACGGGTGGCTGCACTCAACAGCGCTGGGAAGGTTTCAACAGCAGCTGCTGGACTGTAGGCCCTTGGGCACCTGAGCAATAGCGGTAGAGGTTCAGGACAGCCTGTAGCCCATCAGCGACCAGCGCAGCAGGGGGGTCTTGGGGACACCCTTCCTTACAGGTGATAACTGAAGTTCAAACAGCTAAGCAAGTCAGCAAGAGCCTCCAGGTAGGTAGAGCAGAAGTGTGATGTAAAGTCCACACTCTCACCACCTTGCCATGCTGCCTCTAAAAACACCAGATGCAAATGTAGTCTCACCCACAGTATAGACCTCCAACAGTCACTCACATCTCAGAAACCCTTGGTGTAGCTAAAAGGTTAGTACATGCTTGTTACCACTTAGTCAGTCAACAATTGATGGAGCATTTATGAAGTGACAGACATTTTGCTAGATGCTTGGGCCATAAAGATGAATCATTTCAGTTTCTGCTTTTGAGATGCTCATGGGTGAATTTAGTTAGTAATCGCAGGTACTATGCTAGCCCCTAGGATCAAACCAAGCAGGTAGGGATCAATGCTGGTCATCAAGTATATCCCCAGCTCTTACCCTGGAGCACATGTTAGGATGGCACTTCTTGATCCCTCCTGACCACTCCTTGGCGATGGCAGCATTGAAACAGTAGCTGTCCCATCAGCCTAGGTGACCAAGTGGCTGGTCACAATGAACAAAGTTCCCCATTAACCTATGGTAGACATGCAGCATGAGCCATCTGAAGTGACTAAGACTTTGGGGCTACTTGTCACCGTAGCATAACCAGAGTATTTGACTGGCCCAACAAGTGAGATCAGTATCTGCTTTTTAGAGGCTTATGGCCTGTGAAGGAAAATGTACTCCTTTATTCAACGGGAGTCAGTAGACATTGCAGTCACTGGCATAGAAGTCTGCTGGAGAGAATGGGATAGCATTGCAGGATCAGTCAGGAAACTTCTAGAGGAAGGTCCCACTCAGTGGAGCTGAGGAAGAGGCAGACACATGAACCACCAACTGCAATACAAGGTGATGGGTGCCAGAACAGAAGGACAGGCAGAGGGCTGTACTGCCACAGATGGAGCGTGACGCTGTCCGAGGGGCAAGGAAAAGTCTCCTGGGGACCAGCATTGGAACTGGGTCTCAACAAGCAAGCCACGAAGTTGAGGCAAAGGGGCAAGGACACTGCACTGCGCCTTTTAACTGAAATCTCTCCACTGTCTAGCATGGCGCCCGTAACGTAGAAAGTGCTCACTAAAGTTTTGCGGGCTGAACACATGGATGGAGTGTAGGCAAATTTCAGAGACAAGAGAGACGTGTGTGAAGAGTTGGGGCCAAGAATGCGTGTGGCTGTTCAGGGAAAGAGCGAGCTTCATCTACAGACCTGTCAAACTCAGACCATTCTTTAGTGTGTTCTGGGCACCACCCAGGAGTCAGGAGGTGAGGTTATTTCCTCCTTGACCCTCACCCTCCCTCTGATCAGTGTGGGCACTCCAGAGAAGCAGAGCTAATAGGAGATCTATATCTGTGTCTATATCGGCATCTATTTCTATATCATCTATATCTATATATAGATATAGAGAGCCATATAGAGACATACATACATATATATATATATATGTATGTATGTATATGTATGTAAAGAGATTTATTTCAAGGAATGAGTTCACATGCTCCTGATGGCTGGCAACTCTTCATTCTGTAGGGCAGGCCAGAGGCTGGGAACTCAGGCAGGAGCTGACACTGCAGTCTTGAAACAGAATTTCTTCTTCTTTGGGAAACCTCAGTTTTTACGGCCTTCGCTGGATTGGATGAGGCACACCCACATATCAAGGGCAATCTCCTTACAGTCAACTGACGGTTGATGCCAACTGCATCTACGCACTACCTCCACAGCAGAACCTAGATTGGTATTTGATTGAACAGATGGTACTTTAGCCAAGTTGACACAGGAAACTACCCACACACCCTCCAGACCATTTCTCCTGCTTCCTCCCTAAAACCCCGGCTCCTTGGACAACCACGCCACCCCTTCCCTTGCTGCCCACACGTGACTAATGCCTCCTCGGCCGTTCATAGCAAGACTTCTGCTCCTGGCTCACTACCCTCCTCTCCATGCCTGCTCTCGCCATTATCCTCAGATGGGCCACAGTGGTGCTGGCTGAGTCACCCAGGTGACGGTTGAGTCAGCTGTCCAGTCCACAGTCGCCTGTTTCCAGGCTCCTTCCCCCACCACAGAGGAGACCATGGAATCAGACTAAACTTTTTGTTCCTGGACGCTTCCCATCAGCTATTTATCAGTGCACATATACAAGCCACAGGTGGTGAGCTAAGATATCCTAGGATCTCTAACTTGATCAGCCTCAAAAGCCTAACCACTCACACTTCAGAAGCCAAACCAACAATAAACATGGTCCCAGTACAATGACTACACTCCTGAACCTCCTAAACCCCAAAAGGGGAACTCTTGGGATATGCCTGAGCTTATACTATTATGAAATGGAATCCTAACAAAATACCTATCTTTGGAGAACTTAGTTTGGGTATTTGCCTCTGGGGTGAGACTCACCAGGCTAAACCCTGAGTCCACCACAGGATGAATATTTTTGGCAAAAAATTTAGAGTTGATTTTCAGGCCCTTGCCCATTTGGAGGGCTGGGACACAAGTCAGTAGGTAAGTTATTCTCTCATTTTATAGGAGCCAAAATATCCAGCATTAATATACACAGCTGTATACAGCTGGATCTAGATCTACTTATATCCAGTCATCCATCCACCCATCTTCCATCCATCCATCCATCTATGCACAAACATGTCCTCTGGCTCCAGTGCTGTCTTACTTGCTTGCCAATAAAAATAAGGTCTTCATATTTTACCTTGTTGACACACCACATAAAAATTATCTTCTACTCAGCAATACAAATAAAACCCCACACTTGCCCCCAAGCCTTGAGGCAGTCCCCACCCCTCAAACTCAGAATTGTTAGAGGTATCTGAAAGCCTTTCTGTCACTCTTCCCAGTCCAGACTTGTTTGGCCCAACTCAGAGGAAGACTGGGGCCCTAAATCACCTCCAGAAGACACCAGCTGCTCATCTCTCCCCACTCCAGAGGCTTTGGCAGCACCTTGCTGCTGTCGCAGAGCCAGCCCTGCTTTTCAAAATACACAGAAAGGTAGGTTCTTGAGTCACGTATCTCCGCAGACCACAGCCAAATGCAAAGTAGTGTTTCACTTCTGTTGCAAGTTCTGCTGCTGTAGATCACGCATGTGCTGGGTACTGGACACACAGTATAGGCCCCCCGACAGTTTCCAGTGTATGGAACCAAATGTCTATTACGTTCTGAGAAGTAAACGCTTTGGGGGTCAACGTGACAGCACGCAGTTAGGAGTGTGACTGAAGACGGGCACTCCCGGCAGAGAGAACAGTGCAGGCAAAGACCTGGCAGAAATAGCAGCAGCATGATTTCAGGCCGGTGGGAGAGGCCAAGCATGGCAGGCCCGGTGTGAGGGACAGAAAGGAGAGGCTGTCAGCAGGCCAGGCCAGGCCAGCCTAACACATTAAGACCCTGAGGCCTCTGAAGGTTTCCAGTCCTAGGAGCAGCAGGCCTTCTTTTGCATTTTATTTTCCCCCCAACATTTTATTGTTATATAATTTCAAATATACAGAAAAGTTGAAAAATAGTACCCAGAGACTATGTGAGCGTAGATTCAATAACTGCTTACATTTTCCTGCATCTATTTTTGTGGGCATTGGGGGTGGGGGGGTGGTATCTGTTTGTTTGTTTGTTTACTGAGTCATTTGCAAGGAAGCAGCAGACATCGTGGCCATTTACCTCTTTTTTTAAATCTATTTTATTAAAGTACAGTTGATTTACAATGCTGTGTTAATTTCTGCTGTACAGCAAAGTGATTCAGTTATACATATATATGCATTCTTTTTCATATTCTTTTCCATTATGGTTTATCACAGGATGTTGAATATAGTTTCCTGTGCTATACAATAGGAGCTTGTTGTCTATCCATTCTATATGTAATAGTTTGCATCTGCTAATCCCAAACTCCCAGGCCATCCCTTCCTCACCCCCACCCCCCAACCTTGGCAGCCATAAGTCTGTTCTTTATTCATGACCATTTACTTTAAACACCTAACACGTGTCACAGAAGAATAAGGACCTTCTCCCACCTTAGCACTCCCCGCTAACATTATGCTGCCCAGTCCATGTTCAAACTTCCCCAGCTGTCCTCAGAACGGGCTTTAGAGTTAAGGAGATGTGTTTCCAGGATGCCATCTAAGTTCACCCGCTGCCTTTGGAGGTCGGGACTCCCTCACAATCTAGAACCACACTCTTGTCCTAATACATTGACTTCCTGAAGAGTCCAGGTCACTGGAACATTGAAGGATGCACCACATTCTGTCCCACATTCTGGATATTTCTCATCATTTTCCCGTTGTGCCATTCGGTTTGTTTCTTTATTCCTTGTATTTCTTATAAACTGAAAGTTAATCTGGAGCCTTCATGAGATTCAAGTTAAACATTTTTGTCCAGACCACTTCACAGACGACACCGGAGCCTTTGTGTCACTTCATTCCAGAGGCACACAATGCTGGTGCCCCTCAGTGATGCTAACTTGATCAGATGGGCAACGAGAGGCCCCAAGACCCCTGTGCAGTAGAGGAGCGTGCCCTTGTAAGTTACAGCAGTCATGGTTGTGATTCTTTGGCACTGAGTGACCATCTGATCCACCGTGTCACTTTTACAAATGGTACAAGCACCCACTGACAACCCAGACTTGCCTTGAGGACGAGAATTCTGCAGTGTGGCTGGAGGATGAGATGGGAGGCAAGGAAGCCAGTGTGGCAGCCCGGCATCCTCCCCCAGAGATATGATGTTGGTCCAGGCTGGGGTGGGGCTGGGCAGAGAGAAGAGGATGCATTCCATGAGGGACACCAAAGAGGTGAAAGAATGAGATCTGGTGAGGGTTCAGTGGAGATGGAGAGATCTAGGTTTGGGTGCGAGCAACTTGATGGATATTGTGGACTTCTTGCCAAGTGGGAGAAGGCAGGAGGGGAAACAGGATGGCCAGAAAGAGGTGGCGCTCAGATGCAGACCCCTGTGGGGCATCCAAGGGACATGCGTGAGGCTGCTGGACGCATGGGGCTGGCCTCCCAAGAAAGGCGGGACTGGGGGACTCCGGGGACTCAGCTCACTGGCCAGGATCAGCAGGGCCAAGAGCGGAGCTGGGAAGGGGAAGACAGCCCAGGAGGAAGCCCTGAGCACAACATGGAAGGAGAGGGTCAGAAGTCCAAGCTCGCCCATTCTAGGCACTAGGGGGAGAGCACCCGGGAGAGAGAAGATATCAGAGAAAATGAGAGAAGAGAGCATCTCAAGGTACACAAAGCTGTAACGCTATCTCCTTTAGAAACAGATATTCTGATACAATATGATAGAGATGATGATGGAGAAAGCAGAAAATGTTAAGACAAAACACTTACCATTAGGCAGTCTATTGTTTATAATTTACTTCATTTGTCCCCAGTTTTATTGAGATATAATTGACATACATCACTGTAGAAGTTTAAGATGTACAACATAATGTTTTGGCTTACATATGTTGTGAAATGATTACTATAGTAAGTTTATTTAGTATCCATCACCTCATAAAGGTACAAGAAAAAGAAAAAAAAGGAAAAAAATGTTTTGTCCTGTGATAAGAACACTCAGGATCTACTCTTTTTTTTTAAATTTTATTTATTTATTTATTTATGGCTGTGTTGGGTCTTCATTTCTGTGTGAGGGCTTTCTCTAGTTGCGGCAAGTGGGAGCCACTCTTCATCGCCGTGTGCGGGCCTCTCACTATCGTGGCCTCTCTTGTTGCGGAGCACGGGCTCCAGACACGCAGGCTCAGTCGTTGTGGCTCACGGGCCCAGTTGCTCTGCGGCATGTGGGATCCTCCCAGACCAGGGCTTGAACCCGTGTCCCCTGCATTTGCAGGCAGACTCTCAACCACTGCGCCACCAGGGAAGCCCAGGATCTACTCTTTTAACTACTTTCCTACATATCACACAGCAGTGTTAGCTATATTCATTATGTTGTGCATTACATCCCTAGTGCTTATCTTATAACTAGAAGTTTGTACCTTTCCATCATCTTTCTTCAGTTCTCTCTCCCCCTACCCTCTGCTTCTGGTAACCACAGATCTGATTTCTTTTTCTGAGTTTGGGGTTTGGGGGCTTTTTTTCTTTTAGATTTCACATATAAGTGAAATCATACAGTATTTGTCTTTCTCTGTCTGACTTATTTCACTTAGCATAATGCTTTCAAGGTCCATCCATGTTGTTGCATATGGCAAGATTTCTTTTTTTATGACTGATTAATATTCCATTGTATATATATATATATATATATATATATATATATATATATATATATATATATATATATATACCACAACTTCTCTATCCATTCATCCACTGATGGACATTTAGGTTGTTTCCACGTCTTGGCTATTGTAAATAATGCTTCTGTGAACGTGGGGGTGCAGATATCTTAAGTTAGTGTTTTTGTTTCCTTTGGATATATTCCCAGAAGTGGAATTGCTGGATCATATAGTAGTTTTATTTTTAATTTTCTGAGGTCCCTCCATACTCTTTTCCACAGTGGCTGCACCGATTTACAATCCCACCAACAGTGCACAAGGGTTCCCTTTTCTCCACATCCTCACCAGCATTTGTTATCTCTTGTCTTTCTAATCATGGCCATTCTAACAAACAAGAGGTGTTATCTCATTGTGGTTTTGATTTGCATTTCCGTAATGACTAGTGAAAATGTCTGTTCAGTTCATTTGCCCATTTTTTTTAAAGTCAATCACAGCCCACAAATTAATTTCATGGCCCATTAGTGGATCCAAATCCACATTTTGAAAAACACCACTGTGATAAGTCCCCAGACCATCAGTAAAGTCTGTTTCCCTCCTGAAGCTCTCCCATGAACACCACCCTCCCACTTGGGTAAATCTGAAGAAACAGGTGAGTCCTCTGGCTGGGTCAGGTGGGCACAGGGAGGAAAGATGCAGAAAATGAGAGACCATAAGAGGGTGTGCCCACAGGGGTGGGAGGGCGATCCAGGAAAGGGGGCGTGTCCAGGCTGACCCCCTAGGTCTCGGGACCCTTTCGTGCTGTTGTTTCACCTGAGATCACCAGTCATCCTATTATCACGTTCACCAGTGTTCCCCAAGTATGGCAAGCCCCTTCTCCCAGTCACCCTGAGAGCCTGTCCTCACTCCAAGTCCTGGAGTTGGACAGCAGGGACCCTCCCATCCACTAGAGCTCGACTCCCTTCTCTACCTCCACCTGGCTCAGCCATCTGCCCAAACCTCCTTATATAAAAAGCAAAACAGGAGTTCATGTACTCCCTAACCCCGGGCAAATGGGCCTTCTTACCATATTTTTTAGGTACAAGGAAGGTATAATGGCTCCTTTGCAAGACAAAGGTGATCCTTCTGCCTTTCTGGTTGGTTGGTTGGTTGGTTTTTAAAAAGGCTTGCTGTTGATCTATAAGAAAGCTTTGGGAAATTAAGAGCAGCATGGAATTTAGATGCTGGCCTGATCTTTAATGCATCACACACACACACACACACACACACACACACACACACACACACTACATGGAAATGACAGCCAGCAACTTGGGAACCACTTCAGAAACTCTTCTGTGAGGCACAAGGTGCTCACCAGGCAAGAGATGAATCATTAAGCATCAGAAATGATCACTTAGGATTTTCAGTTATACTTTCTTGCGTTCCATGAAGGTAAATGTGTTTTAATAAGTTCATGTGTGAATGTACTCATGGGGTGTCCAGGATGTTTCAGTAAAATACCTAGGATCTGCTTTTCCTTTTTTTCCTTCTCTTTCTCTCTCTCTCTCTCTCTTTCTCCTTTGTGCTAGTGTTCTTTCAGGAAGGAGCATTTGATCCAACTAGGAGAACTAGGGAGGACTTCCTGGAGGAAGGGGCATTTAGGTTGGGATTTGGAGAATCATCTGCAAATGTGGGAAGTGACTGGAGGCTTGGACTAAACTTGGGAAAGCAGAAGGGTCCAGGCTCCTTGGGGAATACTGAAGAGTCCAGGGCAGCAGCAGCGCACACTGGAAGGGTGGGAAGGCAAGTAAAGTGGGGATACAGAGGGCCTGGAGCACCAACCTCAGACGGAGCCTATGTTCAGGTGGTGAGGAGCAGTTAGGGATTTATCCAAAAGGGAGCGGCATGATCCAGTATGTTATAAAACCAAGCACATAGATGGCACTGCAGTGGGGGTGGGGGGACAGCTGGAGGCTAGTCACGTGAGGCTTGGGAAACAGTGCAGGCAAGAGTCAGGGGCCTTCCCCACGAGCCTAGAGACACTTAGCCCTCTAACAGGTGCTCCTTGGACACCTTATTATCCACAGGCTAGCCCGGGGCACTGAGTAACAGAGGTGAACCAGGAGGAGGCAGAACACAAGCGAGGTCCATCTGGACCCCCAACAAAATGCGATTGTCAGGGCGGCCCAGATGGCTGCAATCTCTGAGCGTTAACTGTCACCTAGGGTTTCTATTTCCCGTATCCAAGTACAAAAGTAATCAGCTAGAGGAACGGGCAGAGATGACAGCATTCTCACCATGAAACTGGGTGATCTAAGGTTCTTCCACTTGGTAGTGTAGCGCTTAACAGTCATCAAGCCCTGGAGTTTTCATTCTAGTAACTCACAGTAAGCAACACACACCACAGGCTTAGAGAATGGTCATTCAACAGGTGACTTCTGTTCCTTGGTTTAAATGTGAGGCTTGCACATACCAATGTTTCTTTACAATCAGTCACCAAGGGGGACCCTTGCATCTCCCTGCCCCTGGGGAAGTGTGCCCCCAGGGATGCCCAGGGACCCTGCCCCCTGCAGTAACCCCCCCATGAAGGCGGGCTGTGCCAGACCCCGGTCCAGGCCAAAGAAGTTTCATCAGTGTCTTCTTTCGTGTTCTCAGGAGTCCTGGGTGACCGTGTAAGAGAGGAGGCAGCAAACTACGGCCCCCGCTAAAACTGCCCCCCAATCTGTTTTTGTAAATAAGGTTTTATTGTCACAAAGCCATGCCCATGCATTTATGCATTGTCTGTAGCTGCTTCTGCTACAGAGTACTGATGACAGAGGCCATGTGTCCACAAGACCTAAAATATTTACTATCTGGCCCTCTACAGAAAATTTGCCAAACCTTGATTTAAGAAGTCCACCTGGGACTTCGCTGGTGGCACAGTGGTTAAGAATCTACCTGCCAATGCAGGGGACACAGGTTCAATCCCTGGTCCAGGAAGATCCCACATGCCATGGAGCAACTAAGCCTGTGCACCACAACTACTGAAGTCCACGCGCCTAGAGCCCATGTTCCACAACAAGAGAAGCCACCGCAATAAGAAGCCCGCGCACCGCAACGAAGAGTAGCCCCCGCTGGCTGCAACTAGAGAAAGCCCATGTGCAGCAATGAAGGCCCAATGCAGCCAAAAATAAATTTTATAAAAAAGTCCACTTACCCACTGGAGAGACCCCACGGAGGGGCCCTGAGGCCACAAGGAGAAAGAGAGGCCCAGCTGTCACATGTCCCTGTCATGTGATTTGCCAGGTGATTTGGCCATGAGCTGCCAGCACAGAGGTCCCAAGGGAGGTGGCAGGAGGACCTTGCGGCTGGCCCCGGCCAACTCTCAGGGCTAGTTTAATAGAATGGTGGATTTAAGACATCGAGTTTGGGGTGATTTGTTATACAGAAATAGATAACTGAGATCTGCTCCCCACTTTCTCCAAAAATTGTTGGGCTGTGGCCATGAGGATGGAACAAAAAGACAGAGTACCACCAAGATCAGACATGAAACCACGGCTGAATTAGTTCCTGAAGCTGCCCAATACAAAATGTAACTGACTGCAGAGCTTTTCTGGAGAAATAACATCACTCATCATGAAACCAGCTACCAAACCACAGACTTCTGCTTCCTTCACCTCGGACGTCACCTCTACTTTCGGCAACAGTTTGACCACATTTGAGTTTGTGGGTTTTTGCCTTTTAAATGAATCTTACCCTTACGAAGGCAACGAGCACCGGAATGGTCCCCCAGGAAAGGATGGTCTCACCCGTCTAATGCGCACTGTCCACACATGTGTTCTTTTAGACACAGGGGCTCCTTGTGCTGAATTCTAGTGTCTTTTTAAAGAGGCAAGTCTGTCATTTCAAAATAGCTCGAGCTTTAAAGAGATGAGGCACGCTGTGAATCCAGCCATGATTTTCATGATTTGCTCATCGAAAATCCATCCGTGATATTTGTTTTTCAGGGAAAGTGAACATCAGAACTCATTCTGTTTGTCACATTTCCTCAACTGCATCTTGAGAGAAGGCTCAGTGCCCTCTTTTCCCTTCTACGGGATTAACGGCAGGGTCGTGGTGGATGGTGCTGGAAACTCCCCTGTAGAGGCCGTAGTCAGTGCAGCTGCCTCCCAGACAAGCAGATGGAGGAGGGAGAGGCAGAAGGCCCCCAAAGATGTCTGCAAATGAGTTGCACTGCATAGTGAAAAGGAACCTGTAGAGGTGAGTATGGTTATAGACTTTAAGAGGGATTAGATCAGATAAGAGATTGTCCTGGGTTATCCAAGCAGGCCCAGTCTAATCACATGCACCCTTAAAAGCAGAGAATCCGCTCTGGCTGGAGGCAAGAAGAGATGTGGCTGAAGGTGGCTTCAGAGAGATGGGAAGCATGGAAGGACTTGGTTTGAAGATGCAGGTGACAACATGAAGAAGCAGGCGACAGGCCTTCAGGCACTGAGATAGGTTCCAGCCTGCAGTGGACAAGGAAGACCGGGGCTGGGCTGGGGGCTCCCAGGAGTACTTTCCCCCAAGCAAGGCTCAGTCAGCTTTACTTTGGGGAAGTGAAGTCTCAGTACCCCTTCATCAGGCTGAAGAAAACCTTCACTGTTGGAACATTCTCCTCTCCTTCCAAGGAAATCCAACCTATCCCTGTGACTGCAAGCACCATTGCTTCTGGCTCTCATGAATCGGCCTCGAAGGAATGAGTTAGTTCTTTTAAGAAAAAAAAAAGAGTGCCAAACTTCCCTCTTGCTGCTGCACACCCACCCACTGAAGCCTTTGCTGCCCACGTTCACCTGCTCACCAAGGTGTTCCCTCTTCTAGAAGTTTCCATCCTACATTGTGTATAAATGTCTCAGCTTTCAGTCAGCAGGTGGTGGCCATGCCATCACTTGAGGGAATCAGCCCTTTTCTGTGGCCCAGGGGTGCCGTTGCCGGGACAACCAAGAAGGACTCCAGAATGACTCAGGTCCCACCTGTGCTTCTCCAACCCCACCGAGGGCATCCAGATCCCTCTACACCTCTCAACCTGTTGCCTTTGTCCTCTTCCACTCCCTGGCTGCCCGCACACCCAGCTGCCCCTACCGGCCCCTTCCAGCCCTGTGCCAGGGCCTCTATCCTTACGATGCCTCTCCATCCCTCCCTCCTCCCCACCGTAGGCCCAGGAACCAGGCAGAGCAGACAGGAGATGGAGCGAAGGCAGCAAGTGGTCCAGGGAGGCCGGCTCGGTATTTCGTCTATCACAGGGGAATCTCCTCTCCCGATGCTGAGTGCTCTGCCCCCCTAACCAGCAGGCACGAAGCTTCCCTAACAGCTGTTCCCCATTTTTTTTTTTTATCTTTATTGGAGTATAATTGCTTTACAATGGTGTGTTAGTTTCTGCTTTATAACAAAGTGAATCAGCTATACATATACATATGTCCCCATATCTCTTCCCTCTTGCGTCTCCCTCCCTCCCACCCTCCGTATCCCACCCCTCTAGGTGGTCACAAAGCCCCGAGCTGATCTCCCTGTGCTATGCGGCTGCTTCCCACTAGCTATCTATTTTACGTTTGGTAGTGTATATATGTGCATGCCACTCTCTCACTTTGTCACAGTTCCCCAGTCTTGTGTCTGCAAACATCTACCCAGGCCTCGCCCAGTCCTGCCCTGAGCTCCAAGTTGTAGGTGCATTACTTCTAATCCTTACAGTGGCCAAGTAAGGGGTTCCTGAGTCCCCTAGTAGGAAACTGAGGCAGGAGGGGATGAGGGGGATGGAGGAAACAGAGTTCGTTATTTGCTGGAGCCACACAGCTGATGGATGCAGTTAACACTGGGTTTTACCGTGGTAAAACATGCTATTATTTTACTTAAAAGTATGTGCTCATTTAAAAAAAAGTTAATTCCTGTAATAAAGTAGTCATGAGAAAGAACAATTAACCACCTAAAATTGTAGTACCTCAAAATGCATCCAGTCCAAGAAGGTCTGTTGGGCAGATGCCTGCAGGGCTGTGTGCCAGCCAGCGAACCTTGGCTCCGTACCACCCCCGACGCCAGGGCACCTGGCAGACCCGGCTCCGGTCCTCCCGGCTGCCCCGCTCTTCCCACCGCAGGAGAGCCGGGCAAGGACCACCTGATGCTGCAGCAGCCCAGGGGCCCGGCAGGGAGGGGCGTCCAGTAGGAACCAAGGGAGGAGGGAAGCCTGGACATCAGAAGGGCCTCCAACCTCCCTGGGTGACAAAGTGTTGTCTGTATGAGAGCTGGGAGAGAACAGAGCCTGGGGTCTGCCCTGTCTTGGGGGTCTCAGCCAGACAAGCCTTGAAAGACACCAGTCACGTGGAGGCGCCCATGCCCTGCTGCACCATTGCTGCATGCCCAGCAAGGCCCGTCTTCAGGCTGCGGTCATCAAGTCTGCAAGGGCACAAGTGGCCCCAGCCCCGGGACTTGCCCGTCACGGTTACCCACAGACTAAAGGGGACAGAGGGGTCCTCCTGGCACCAGCCCCACAGTCTGAAGCAGAGGGAAGAGAGGAGAGGTGTCGTGAGCGGCCCTGACAGCTGGAGCCGGGGCCTCGCCCTCCCCACGTCGGGCAGGTCAGCCACGTTCCACATTGCACCTTCCAGAAGTTTCACCAAAAGTGTGGAGAACCCAGAGAGGAGTGGATCTCATACCTCTGGTGGGAGGGGAACCTCGTTGGTTGGGTGAGGAAACCAACAGTGGGCTTCAAGCAGCGTGAGTCTTGAGTCAAGAGCAAATTGCTTGATGACTCCACCTAGGCCATATAGCAGGAGTTCTTAGCTGTGAAATTCAGAGCGAAAAGGGTCAGTGCAGGCTGATGTCTTCACCCTCCACTGCACATTCACCCCACACGGGGACCCTAAAATTCTCCATGCCCAGTCCTGGTCCCAGACCATGAAGTCAGAAGCTCTGCAGCAGGGACCGGTTTCATAATTTTAAAACGTCCCCTGGCGATTTTAAGATGCACTGAAGCTGAAGAACAACTTAAGAGTGATGAGTTTAAAACGTTACATGCCTACACCTCCCTCGGGATCTTGTTAAATGCAGACTCTGAACCCAGGGCCTAGGGGCTACTGAGCTTCTGCATTTCTAAATTTATTTATTATTTTATTTTTTGGCTGTGTTGGGTCTTCGTTTCTGTGCAAGGGCTTTCTCTAGTTGTGGCAAGCAGGGGCCACTCTTCATTGTGATGCGCGGGCCTCTCACTATCATGGCCTCTCTTGTTGCGGAGCACAGGCTCCGGACGCGCAGGCTCAGTAGTTGTGGCTCACGGGCCCAGTTGCTCCGCGGCATGTGGGATCTTCCCAGACCAGGGCTCGAACCCGTGTCCCCTGCATTGGCAGGCAGATTCTCAACCACTGCTCCACCAGGGAAGCCCCTGAGCTTCTGCATTTCTAACCAGCTCCCCAGGCATAGCTTCTGCTGCTGGTCTGTGGACCACACTTTAAGTAGCAGGAAAACAGAACCATAATTCTCAGTCTCGTCTTGTCTTTTTTTTTTTTTTTCACTCCATGCCTCCCACGGATTAACATAAAAATCTCATGTCTTCCTTTAATAAGATTTAAAACTGGCACAGGAAATAAGTGTTACACCCAAACCAAGTCTCAGTACGTGAGGATAAAGCCCTGCTATGTTTGCACATCACACCTCTGTGGCCCGCCAGGGGAGGTCCCCCCACACCCAGGATCTGGGGAAACAGCCTGGTGCAAAAACAACACGGAGGCTCCAGCAGCTGGGTGGCCCAAAGCCCACGTACCCTTGTGGGGCCTTGCTCCCCCCTCACCAAACAAGAGAGCAGCCAGGTGACCTTGAAGGGCCTTTCCAATGTGACTGGGACTTTTGATCTTAAATCATCTTTTAATATTTTCCATCACATGGCCAAAGGATCTTTGGCCTCCTCTGTGACTTCCAGGAAAGAGGCAGGCCTCCAGGGGTACTTTGTACAGGGGGCACCATGCCAGGGGACTTTCCTGACAAGAACAGGATCAGGTACAGCCGGGTCGGAGACCATGCCATAGAGACCAGAAGTATCAACGGCCCAGACCATGGTCGGAAACTCTACTGTTAAGAGCCAGATGGTAAATATTTCAGGCTTTGCCAGCCTCAAGCTTTTCGTGAAAGAGGCAAAGGGGGCTTCCCTGGTGGCTCAGTGGTGAAGAGTCCGCCTGCCAATGCAGGAGACACGGGTTCGAGCCCTGGTCCGGGAAGATCCTACATGCCGCGGAGCAACTAAGCCCATGGGCCACAACTACTGAGCCTGTGCTCTAGACTCCAAGAGCCACAGCTACTGAGCCCACGTGCCACAACTACTGAAGCCCGTGAGCCTAGAGCCCGTGCTCTGCAACAAGAGAAGCCACTGCAACGAAGAGTAGCCCAGGCTCGCCGCAACTAGAGAAAAGCCCGCACGCAGAAACGAAGACCCAATGCAGCCAAAATTAAATAAATAAATTTATTAAAAAAAAAAAAAAAAAAAGAAAGAGGCACAGGAAGAGCCATAGACAATGTGTAACAAATGGGTCTGGTCATGTCCTAATAAAACTTTATTCAAAGAACCAGCAGTGGGCAGATTTGTCCCACAAGCTGTAGTTTGCCAACTCCTGGCCCAGAGCAGTGCTTCTCAAACTTTCATGGCTGCAGATCACCCAGGGATCTTGCTAAAATGAAGATTCCGAGCCAGCAGGTACACGTGCAGTGCTGTCCAGTAGAAATACCATGTGAGTCACATGTGAAATTTAAATTTTCCTGGTGACAATATTTTTTTAAGTTAAAAGAAAAAGGCGAAATTCATATTAACAGGATATTTTATTTACCCTAACATGCCCCATGTGTTATTTTTCCCTTGTGTGGCATGAGCCACATTTCAAGTGCCCACTAGCCAAGTGTGACCGGAGGCTGGGGTCACGGATGGCAGAGTTCAGTGCAAGGCCTGAGAATCTGCATTTATGACAAGCTCCCAGGTAATGTTTTTGTTGGTTCCTAAGAGCACCATCTTCTACCTGGGCAGCCTTGACACAATTTTCTGCAGAAGATTTGGCAAACTGTGTACCTATTCTAAAATGCTTGAAGTCATATCTTAAGGAATATCCAGCTCCAAGTTTATTGATAGTATCATTGTATGTTATTATCAAGTAGTGTTTCTCAGATGCTCTCACCTGTTGGTTTTAGATAAAGGCCAGTTAAACAGAGGCCCTGGCTTCGCTGCATCCTACAGAAGAGAAGCTGTGCATTGATAGAGAATGCAGAAGACAAAGATTATGATCATCTGTGTGGCAGACCCTATACCAGGCTCTTTACATCATGTATTTGCCAGGATTCTCCAGACAAACAGAACCCACAGGAGACAGGTAGATAGATGACAGATAGATAGATAGATAGGGAGGTATGATTTATTATGAGGGATTGGCTCACGTGATTATGAAGGCTGAGAAGTCCCCCATTCTGCTGTCTGCATGCTGGAGACCCAGGAAAGCCGGTGGTGTTCTTCTGAGAACCCGAGGGCCAGTGGTGTAAGCTCCAGGGTGAAGGCAGGAGATTGATGTCACAGCTCAAGCAGGCAGGCAGAGAGAGGGACAAATTCTCCCTTCCTCCGCTTTTTGTTCTAGCCAGCCCTTCAACTGATTAGATGAGGCCCACCACACTGGGGAAGGCAATCTGCTTTACTCCATCTACCAATTCAAATGCTAATCTCATCTGGAAACCACCCCACAGACACACCCAGAATCATATTTACCAAACATCTGGGCACCTGGTGACCCAGTGAAGTTGACACATAAAATTAGCCACCGCTCATGGTTATCTCAATGAGGTTCACAGCTCTGTGAGGGAGCGCTATGAATATCATGGAGGAGAAAACTGATTTCAAGTTTAAGAAGCTGCAGCTGACAACAGGCAAAGCTATGCCTGGGATCTGTTTCCATTCCGGGGTCATACCCAAGGGGTGGTGTTCATGCGCAATTTTTAGGTGTGAACACACAGAGGTTGTTATTTCAACAATTTTAATAATGTATCTCCAGCTTGGCTATCTCCATCATATCAAACTTAAGATATCTCACAGATAGCATAGGAAAAGCTGAGGTTTATTTCAAGAGTTTGTTTAATAGTTATTTTTCAAAAAAATGTTAACTGATGTAACCCTGTGGCAAAATGTGTAAAAATGACACTCAGAAAAAAGACAGAAAGAGCCAATAGAGGCTGGTGTCCCCAAACAACCAGTGAATGTTCCTTGGTCATTTCAGCCTTTTAGAGCCTTGCTCTAAAGACCATAGTCAGTCCCCCCAGATTCACATGCTACTGTCTGCCGAGAGCCTTCCCTGATTTTCACTCTGGCATTTCAAATTTGCCCATCCCAAAGGAAATTCTAGGAGCCTCTGTTCTCCCGTCTCGAGGAACAATCCGCCCACACCCTAACCCTAACCCAGTTTCTCAAAGCAGAAGCCAGTGGCCTTCCTGGACCTCACCTTCCTCCCTGCACCCCCGCCTCCAAGTCTCTTCCTGCTGCCTCCGACAGGAAGCCCCCTCCGTGGGCCCTCCTCACCCCAGCCACACCGCCACTCCTGTCCTCATCCAGGTTCTCAGAGAATTCCTTATGGGAGGAGCTAAGTCATATACTGCCTGCCCATCACACCCAGGGTAAGGGTGTGTCCTGCGCCCCGCCTCCCTCCCTGATGGCATCTAGCCCCACCCCCACTGGGGTCACCTGACTTCCAGGTCACTCCCTGGCATCGCCCTTGCACATTTGTCACCTGTGTGTTCGCCAGTGAACCCCAATTAATGTGCTGTCTTGCCTCCCTCAGGGAGGCTCCCCCGCCCCCAGCTGAGCTCTGCACAACCCCTTCCCCCCATCACTGTTTTGCTGCTGCCCTTTAACCCCTCTCAGAGTCTGTAATCACCTTAATTACAGACTTAATTATTAATGTATGTCCTCCCTTTGTGTCTCCCACCAGAATGTTAGTGTCAGGAGTGCAGACCACACTGCATCTCAGTGTCCGCCCAGCCCAGCCTGGAGAGGGGCGAGTGCTCAACGAATATCTGGGGACAAATTCAGGTATCCAGAGTAGGAGTGAACAAACAGAGACCCAAAGCCTGAAGCAACAGTGAAGGGTGGATCCATCCCATCCCAACCAACTCATAAGGGCAGTGATCCTGCTTTGAAAAGCTAGAAAACCATTTGGCAAGGTTTTATCCATAGGGATTTTGACACAAAGAAAAATATCTGACAGTCTCTGGCAGTAGCCAGAGTTCTGCTCGAGGCAAGAGGCCTGAGAAATAGTGAGTATTTCTATACTGCCCACCCAGTGAATAACCTGTGACATCCCAGGTTCCCTGTGCCTCGGATCTAGAATACCCCTGTCCCCAGCACACACCTTCCTGAGGAGGCCTGTCCCCCAGCGCCTGGCCATGCTCGGCCCATTCTCCTCTCACCGGATTCCTCCCAAACTCAGCCCAGGCCTTACACTACACTGTGTCTGCAGGAGCCCAGGGCACATCCTCACACGTGAGCCTTTTGCATCCTGCCCTCCCTGGACATGCCCTCTCTGCCCGCTCAAAGCCACTGTTCAGGGCTCTGCAAGGTCTCCCTACAAGGGCAGGAGCAGGGCTGCCCGAGGTTCCCCAGGTTCCTCAGCAGGTCCTGAGATGAGGGCCCATGTAAGAGATTGATGAGGCAGGGCTCCCAGGAGAGACTATGACGGGAAGACAGAGCATAGCATAGACAAAGAACCAAGCTGGGGGAAATTGGGCCAGTCCCCAGGGAATGGGGGAGTTTTCAGCCTGACCCTTGGAGACCCAGAGTAGAAGTGGCACCCCACAAGCCAAGGGCATGGGCCAGGGAGGGGTAGAAATGGAGACCGCAACTCCTGGTCCCTTCCAACAAAACATCTCCAGCAGCCCAAGGGCAATTCAAGAACAGCTCAAGGACAACCTCCCCCAGGAAGTGCTAGCCAGGAAAGCAAAAGCACACAGAAGCCCAGAGCGAGGAGCAGAAACAGTAATGCAACCCAAGGGACCCTGACTGGAGCATCCACGGTCAAGAATTTCCCAGGACCCTCAGCACAGCAGTAACTCCATCATTCGGGGACCAGAGGAGTCTGGTCATGGCCTCTGCACTCTGACCCACACTCACATCCCAGGAGCTGGCGGCTCATCCACCTCCATGAATATGTCTCTGTGAGGACCAAACATCTAAGCCTGCGCCCTGCCCCTCACTCCATCACCCCTCTGATGTCGATGTCACGCTCCAGAGAACTCAGTTTCTCATCATCAGATATCTTTATCTCAGCAGAGGAATCAAAACCTCTCCTCCTGGCAAAATGCTCCATAGAAAATATCAGTCTTGCATTGATGTCACCCAGGGAGATGACCACGTGAGATGTGGTCGCTGCTGTCCTTCTGGACAGGGGCGGAACAGAAAGCCGCCCTCTCCCAGGGTTTGGGGGACCCAGACGCCCCCCAAAACCAGAGGGTGCTGCGCTGGGCTGAACCTCCCCACGCCCTCCGCTCTGCCAGGCAGCATCTCTGTCCCTCCCGTCACTGTTTAACGTTGTTCATTTACTTCCCTGCCCTTGGGGTCCCTTCCTTCCCTATCTGCAGCTGGACTATGGGTCTCAGGTTGCCAAGGGGAGCCCAGGGCAGGAGGACAGCAGGCGTAGCCGGCAGGGGGACAGGGCATGGGCCTCCCACCCGCCTCCCAACACCAGCACACCAACAACTCTGCAATCTGTGAACCCCAGAGTTTTGGGCCCAGGCATCTGGGGGCCCCGATTCTCAGGGGCCTGCAATTATTCGGTATTAAAAAAAAAAACAAAAGAGACGCTGCAAACCCTGGGATGGATGTCACACTGTGGTTTCAGGGGAGGAGGTGATGGCGGGCATATGGGGCCAGGTTCCCACCCTGCAGAGGCACCCAGTGGGCTCCCTGCAGCCTAAGGGGCCTGACGAGGGGTGCGTGCTGGGAGCACCGTAACCCTTGAGGGTTGACTGAAGGAATGAACATGTTTCTAAGTGAGAAAAGTGGAGGAAAGGGGACAAATGGATGGCTCCCTCTGAATGTGACTCAAAGATCTGGAAGCCTTTGCCTGTCCCCCACCGACCCAGGATTCGTGGGACCCATGGAGAATGTCACCAGGCACTGGGCTGGTCATCGGGGGCTGCAACGTCCTGCCTGGACAGACTTCTCAAGCTCGGGTGACTGCCTGAGAGCAAGGCCTACACCACACCCCTCCTCTGTCAGCAGGAATTAGAAGACACACCCCGCCAAAAACCCTTGTTTAAAAATTGGGTTTCTTGCCATCCTTAATTGTGCTGGTAAACGGCTCTCTGAGAGAGGAAGGGGGAAGAAACGATTTGATTCCCGGCGTTTGCAGATTTCCTTGGGGTAAATGTTGACACCTTGGCTCATCTGGAGCTCCCCCGTCTCCGGAGCACGATGGCTCTGTGCATTAGGAAAGATCTCTGTCGTGGGCGTTACTGATTCATCCTCACCTCACTCAGGACAACTCGAGTTTCACAAACATTTACTGGATGTTAAAGAATTCTTTGTGGTTGATTTCCTCAAATACAGGAAGCTGACTTTTCTCAGCAGTGAACTTCACTTACCAACCTGCCCAGGGAAATCATCTTGGCAAATGAGAACTTAATGTCACCCATCACTCTGCACAGCCGGCGGCTTATTCTCTTCTCAGGCAAAAAGAAGGTTTCCTTTACTCTCTCTCCCAGTTACTAATCCTCCATAAACGGTCATTTGGCATCCAAGCTGTGGAGGATTCAGATCAAAGACAACTCCGTGTCTTCAAAACAGTACGGTTCTGGGAAGGACACTGGCGTAGTGCTTACTGACTCTCGGCTGAGAACAGAGGTTGCCCTGGGTTTCTTGTCTCTTTGTCCCATCAGAAGGACAGCACATGTGCCACCTCTACCTGCTAGAGTCCCTGTGAGATTTTAAACAGCCTAACCTGAGAGAAAGTTCACGTGTTAGCCACGAGGCTCTACACCTCGTACCTACTGATTTTCTACTGTCAGGTGGAAATAGAGGGAAATTCAGAACTATTTGTTGATGCTGTTGGTGACAAAGATCAAAGAATAAAAAATACGAACTGCTATTAATTGAGTAGTTGCCCTATGTCGGGCACCATGCTATGGGCTTTATATATAACATTACACTTTTAACCTGCATAAACCCCTGCAGACCCCCATTTACAGACGTGACCACAGAGGCTCTGTGAGGTGACGTGTATGGGCCGAGGTGGCTCAGAACAGAGCCGCCTGTAGCCCCTAGCTTGGCTTTTGCCTGTGAGGCCCCACAGCCCTCGCTGACAGAGCAGAGGGGCCAGGAGAGCGTTCTTCTCATTTGACTCCAGTATTCCGTCAGCTCTAGTGTCTATCCCACCTTCTCCCCTCCCCCACTCCAAATCCCCTTTCCTTCGGGATTCCTGGAGGTTATCCCTGGGGCTGCCCCAGCTCACCAGCAGACCGGGGAGCTGACTCTTTTTTTTTTTTTTTAACATCTTTATTAGAATATAATTGCTTTACAATGGTGTGTTAGTTTCTGCTTTATAACAAAGTGAATCAGCTATACATATACATATGTCCCCATATCTCTCCCTCTTGCGTCTCCCTCCCTCCCACCCTCCCTATCCCACCCCTCTAGGTGGTCACAAAGCACCGAGCTGATCTCCCTGTGCTATGCGGCTGCTTCCCACTAGCTATCTGTTTTACATTTGGTAGTGTATATATGCACATGCAACTCTCTCACTTTGTCCCAGCTTACCCTTCCCCCTCCCCGTATCCTCAAGTCCATTCTCTAGTAAGTCTGTCTTTATTCCCGTCTCGCCCCTAGGTTCTTCATGACCTTTTTTTTTTTTTAGATTCCATATGTATATGTTAGCGTACGGTATTTGTTTTTCTCTTTCTGACTCACTTCACTCTGTATGACAGTCTCTAGGTCCATCCACCTCACTACAAATAACTCAGTTTTGTTTCTTTTTATGGCTGAGTAATATTCCATTGTATATGTGTGCCACATCTTCTTTATCCATTCATCTGTCGTTGGACCTAAGTGCTCATCGACCGGGAGCTGACTCTTGTTTCTTCAGCCCTTCCTCCCCTCCCGCCTTCCTACTGCTTAAGGAGAAATAAATGTGCGATCTGCTTCCCTTTCTGTCTTGCACCTCTTACTCTTCTGCCCGGCCCTGTGTCTCTCTCTCCAACAGTGACGACAGGGGCCTCCCCGGCCACTTCCTGTAGCTCAGGCTCGCCGCCCAGAGCAGCCTGTCGCCTCGGACCTCTGTTTCTGGAAGCTGTGGTGTTTCCAGGGTGGGATTTCCCCTTCTGATTGAATCACCTCCAAGTCCTTCCTTCCCTCGCAGACATGTGGCAGTGCAGGTATCTTGGGTGACCCCAAAAACCATCTCAGCCTATAAAAAGGGGAAAAGACTCAGCAAATGGGCCATGCCTGGCAGTGGGCACCAGACTTCCCGCAAGTCCTCCTCCCTGCAACCAGGTCCCCCGAGAGAGGTCCGTCACACAAAGGCCAGTCTCCAGCAGCACTCGTGTTGTGAGAGGCCTGTGCTGGAGGACAGTCCAGGCTGAGTTCCCACTCACCTCCCATCATGTGTGGGCACCACAGAAGAGAGAACAGGACACAGCCTGTCAGCATTCGTAAGGGAGGGCAGAACCCACGCTCTCAAACCACAGCCCTGTTCTAGGAGCCGAGCAGTATATTTAGCAAAGCAGGATGTTTGTGGGTAAATCAACATTTTGCTGTAAATAAAATTCTGCAAACTAGGGAGTTTAAGCTGAGGATGGCAGAGACTTATTTTACCACATTCTCCTAAAACAAGCTCAATGTGACCCTTGTTTCAGAGATGCCCTTCACGCTGAGGGCTTGGGTGAATTTTGGGTACCGTCAGGGGCTTGAACCAGAGCTTGGAGACCTTGGAGAAGCTTCTCCCTGGGTAGACCAGCAGGCCAACGCTGTCCTCGCGTCCGTGTGGGGTGCCCCCACTGGCCCACCTGGACTCCAGCGTCCTGGCTGAAGTCTTTTTGTGACAGGCTGCCACTCCAGGACGTCCATTAATGGGGTTCACAAGTCCTTGGAATCAAGAGCTCCTATAGATGGCTGACCCCATGCTTTGGGGCTGACCAGTGAATGACTCTGCATTTACTTCAAGCCTTGTTACATACACAATAAATACACATCACATGTAAGGTGCTTCTGTGTGTCTCCCACTGTGCCTTTCCCCCGATTTTGCTAAACTGTATTCTGACTCATTCCATCAGCCAACAAATATGTGTGAGCAGGTGCCGGGCACTGTGTTTGGATACAGCCCTGAGGGAGATGGCCCACAAGCCGGAGGGGATCCTCAGTGGAGAGACGATTTTGATGACCAGGGCATATGGTCCCATGTGCGAGAGGAAACGTGGCCGCACGTTCTTTGCTGCTCTCACCACTGAGAGGTGGGGTCCAAGTACCCTCCCCTTGAAGCTGGACTGGCTTGTGTGACTCGTTTGACTAATAGAAATGAGATATATGTAACCTATGGACATTCTAGACTAGGCAAGAAAAAGCTTTGAGGCTTCTGCCTGTGTCTCTCAGAACACTTGTCTCAAGACACCCCCTCCTAGAATCCAAGCACCATGTGTGAGGAAGCTCCAGCCATGGAGAGAGGCCAGCTGTGGGTTCTCCAGTCAAAGCCTGGCCTGAATTTCCAGCCGCCAGCCAGCAATGTGAGGGTACCCTCATGGGTGGCTGGCTCAGTTGATTCTTCAGGTGGCTGTAGCCCCAGATGACATCTGCTACATCTCCATGGGAGAAGTCAAGTGAAAGCACCCAGCCCAGCCCTTCCCAAAGTCCTGACCCAAGGAATTGGGAGCAAAATAAAATGGTTGTTTTAAGCCACCCAATCAGGAGTGCTTTTGTGCTGCAACAGATGACCAAAGTATCATGGAAGCAAATATCAGGGGCACCTCACTGGGAGGCTGGGAGAGGAAATTCCAGGAGGGCTTCCTGGAGGAAGTAGTATCTCAGGTGGTGAGATGGGAGTGGTTTCTCAGTTTCTCAGGAAGAGAAAACAGTGCCATTTAAGGGTCAGAGGTGAGAGGGGGTTCCATTTCCCTAGGGATGTGTAGTCTACAGGAGGAGAGAGGAGAGACGTTGAAGATATTAGCAGAGATGAGCTTATACCAGAGATGCTCTGACTCACAGCCGTTGGAATTCCCCACTGGGCTGACCACAGCACACATGTGAAAGAGCCACCCATGCCATCCCCGTGCCCTCTATGAGGACCACTGAAGAAAATATGTGAAGGCCTGGGAGCTGTGGGACTGCTTGTCTCTGGCTAGCAGAGACCACAGCTATCAGCAGCAGCAGCTGGTGACATGTCCCACATGCTTTTCTGAGGTGCTCCTCAGATACACACAACTGGGGCTGGGGGACATTGAATTCCCCTGAGAAGGAATTCTCACAGGAGCTGGAACACACAGGTCCCACTCCATTGGACAGGACGCAGCACACAAGGTGCAGGTGCTGCTCAGGTGTCATGACTGAGACTTAGATCCTAAAGAAGGTTCAGAAGCCAAGAGGAAAAATAACTAGAATGAAAAGTCTCTTGTATAAGAGCCCAGGGATTCAGACCCAGCTGCCAGAGTAGCACCACCATTGGGTGGGTGGGGGGGGTCTAAGTTCCAGACTTGGCCAACAAAGGTGATAATTGGGGGTTTAGAATCCATAAGAGCCATACTCTGCAACTTCGGGGCAACTGCTTCTCAAATTTTAATAAGTACCACCTCACCAAGGGATCCAACTGAAGTGTAGATCCTGCATCCGGAGGCCTGAGGTGCAGCCCTGGATTCTGAGTTCCTAACAAGTTCTCAGGTAATGTCTGTCCTGCTGCTGGTCCAGGAGCCACACTTTGAGCAGCAAGAATTTAGAGGCACTCTCCCAAGAAGATAGACCATAATTTACCAGCACGCTAGCAACAACTTAGAAAATGGACCTTGTCCACAACCAAAAAAAATAGAATCACTTTCATTATTCCATGAAACAGCAATAAAACTGGGAACAAATTTATTTATCAAATGGTTTATTACTGTGATTGGGTTATCATTGCTGTGTATTCGGGTTCTATTACTGCATAACAACTAACCATGAACTTAGCAGCTTCAGACCGCACCCATTTATTATCTCTCAGCTCTGTGGGTCAGAAGTCCAGACGGGCTGGTGATCATCTCTGCTTATTGCCTCTTGAGGGCAAGGGCGCAGTCAAGGCTCTTACCTGGGGGCCCTGGGAGGAGTCATTGCCAGGGTCATCCATTTCTTGCAGCTGCAGGACTGAACACCCTGCTTTCTTGCCAGGTGTCAGCAGAACTGCTCTCAGCAGCTAGAACCCATGCCCAGGTCCTTGTCCCCTGTTGTGTCATCTCAAAGACCCCAACAGGGAACCTCCCTCGCATCAAATGTCTTCAACTGCACCCCCTCCCCAGTGACCAGCCAGAGAAAACTCTCTGCTCTTAAAGGCTCTCCGATTAGTTGAGTCCCACCCAGATAATCTCTCTATTTTCAGGTAAATTGATGAGTAACTTTACCTGCAAATTCCCTTTTTCTATGTAAAGGACCATAACCCCAGGAATGACATCAGGAGGCTCAAGTCCTGGAACCATCCTAGAATTCTGCAGCACAAACTGGAAATGGTGCCTCCAGCAAAAACTGCCCAACAGTAATGCAAAAGCAAAGGAAAGTGGGCAATGTTTCATCACCTGATCAGAAAAGACCCAGAGACCAATTTCCCACTCAACAAAGAGAAGCCAACAAAAGGTAGGTCCTCTTACTTTAGCAATGCAAACCAAAAGCCCAAGGTCAATTTGCATGATCCTTTGAATGTACTGGCAACTTTCCCTGAGACGCCAACTGAACACTTAAAGAGATGTAGCTTTCATATCCTTTCCTGATTAATTGGTTTGTACCAATCTGAGCAAATCCAATGGAGGAAACCTAATTCAAAAGAAAATAAGTTTTCTTTACAGAAAAAAAAATAAATCTGTTGAAAACTTGTAGGAATTATCCTTGATCTAAAACACTACTCAGCGTAGTTCATTTCTGACAGTTAACAAGGACTTTTTCTTTTTTTAATCAAGGTATGAAATTTACATATTAAAGTGAGTGAAATACACTGGTCTCAGGTTCCACCCCTGTGGATCTGCGTGTACATAACCATGCCGCCACCACCCAGCTTTTCCAGGGTTCTTGTTCTCCGTTCCAGTACTCGGTCACCCCCCACCTGAGGCGGAGCTGCTTTTTCAAAACTTGATTGAGGGTATGATTTATTTCCAATAAACTGCACCCATTTCAAGCTTACAGTCTGAGGAATTTTGACACGTACCGTCTCAGAACCATAGCTGCAGTCTGATACAGGACATTCTCAGCATCCCCAGAAGAGCCCTCAGGCCTCTCTGAAGCCCCTCCCTTCACCCTTGGCTTCAGGCCACCACTGATCTGAGTTGTGTCACTACAGATTAATTTGCAAATTAAAATCTGTATATCAAAGGAATCATAAAGTATGTACGATCTGGCTTTTCCCACTCAGCAATAATGAGTTTGAGATTCACTCATGTTGCATCAATAGTTCATTCCTGTCTTTTTTTGTTTTTTTAACATCTTTATTAGAGTATAATTGCTTTACAATGGTGTGTCAGTTTCTGCTTTATAACAAAGGGAATCAGTTATGCATATACATATGTTCCCATATCTCTTCCCTCTTGCATCTCCCTCCCTCCCACCCTCCCTATCCCACCCCTCTAGTTGGTCACAAAGCACTGAGCTGATCTCCCTGTGCTGTGCTGCTGCTTCCCACTAGCTATTTTACGTTTGGTAGTGTATATATGTCCATGTCACTCTCTTACTTTTTCCCAGCTTACCCTGCCCCCTCCCCGTATCCTCAAGTCCATTCTCTAGTAGGTCTGCATCTTTATTCCTGTCTTGCCCTTAGGTTCTTCTGACCATTTTCTTTCTTTTTTTTTTTTTTAGATTCCATATATATGTGCTAGCATTTGGTATTTGTTTTTCTCTTTCTGACTTACTTCACTCTGTATGACAGTCTCTAGGTCCATCCACCTCACTACAAATAACTCAATTTTGTTTCTTTTTATGGCTGAGTAATATTCCATTGTATATATGTGCCACATCTTCTTTATCCATTCATCTGTTGATGGACACTTAGGTTGCTTCCATGTCCTGGCTATTGTAAATAGAGCTGCGATGAACACTTTGGTACATGACTCTTCCTTTTTATTGCTGAGTAGTTTCCCATTACATGCATATACACGCATACTTGTTTTACTACTCTTCACTTGATTGCACTTCTCAGACATGTTTCTTACAAATTGAAGATTTGCGGCAACCCTGCATCCAGCAAGTCGATCTGCACCATTTTTCCAAAAGTATTTGCTCTCTTCGTGTGTCTCTGCATCACACTTTGATAATTCTTGTAATATTTCAAACTTTCTCATTATTACTGTATTTGTTATGGTAACTGTGATCAGTGACCTTTGATGTTACTATTATAACTTTTTTGTTTTGTATTTTTAAATTAAGGTATGCACATTGTTTTTTGAGACATAATTCTATTGCATGCTTAATAGACTTCAGTATAGAATAAACATAACTTTTATATGCACTGGGAAACCAAAAAATTCACATGACTCCCTTTATGGTGATAATTGCTTTATCAATCTGGAATCAAACCCACAGTATCTCCGAGGTGGGTCTGTAATACAGAGTGATGATCCGTTCAGCTGTGGATAGGCTACTGTGAATGAAGCTGCTAGGAACATTCACATACAGGTCTTTGTGAGGACCTATGTTTTCATTTACATTGGGCAAATATCTAGAAGTGGAAAAACTGGGTCATCTGACAGGTGTATTAAGAAACTGTTAGCAATGTTGGCACCACTTTACATTCCTACTAAGACTGTCTTAATTTTAGCCATCTTAGTGGGAGTGTAGTGGTATCTCACTGTAGTTTTGTTTGCATTTCCCAGACACTTGATGTTGAACACCTTTTTGTGCATTTATCAGCCTTTTATATGTCATCTTTGAAGAAGTGTCTGTTCAAATCTTTTTCCCATTTATAATTGTATTGTTTTCCCTTTTAGTATTGAGGTTTATATTCTATTTGTAAAATATGTTTACAAGTCATGTATCAGATATAGGCCTTGCTAATATTTTCTCCTATTCTGGGACTAGCATCTTCATTTTCTTACTGGTGTCTTTCAAAGACCAAAAGTTTTAAATTTTGATAAATCCGGTTTATGATTTTTTTAATGGTTTATGATTTTTTTATGTTCTATGTAAAATTATTTGCTTACTCAAGGTCTCAAAGATTTTCTCCCAGGAGTTTTATGTCTATGATCATTTCAAGTTCACTTCATGTATGGAACAAGGGTAGATGAGGGGTTTTTCCCCCAAAGATATCCAATTGTAAAAAAAACTTTCTTTTCTCTATTTAATTGAGTGGGCATCTTTGTTAAAAATCAACTGACCCTCTGTGTGTGGGTCCCTGTTATGTCCAGTTTATGGACCGGTCCATCCTGGCTGCAACACCACACCACTTGCTTACAGCAGCTTTGTAGGAAGTTGAAACTCAGGTACTACCTATCTTCCAACTTTTAAAAAATTGCTTTGACCATTCTAGGTCCCCTGTATTTTCAAGCAAATTTTAGAATTAACTTCTCAATTTCTACACAAAACCCTTCTGCAATTTTGATTGGAATCACATTGAAGCTATAGATCAACTTGAGAAGAACTGATGTCTTGGCACTGCTGAGACTTCCAATCCATGAACATGGTACATGTCTCCATGAATTCAGGTCTTTTTAAAAGTCCCTCTCAGCAATGTTCTGTAGCTTTCTGTGAACAGGACCTGTGCATCTTTTTTTAAATGCATTTTAAGTATTTTATTTGGTATTATAAATGGAATTTTTAAATAAATATAATTTCCAGTTGCTTGATGCTAATATATACATAGGCAATTAATTTTTTATATTAACCTGTATCCTGCAACTAATATGAGTGGTTTTGTAGATTCCTTGAGACTTTCCATGTAAACAATCATGCCATGTTCAAATAGAGAGCTTTATTTCTTCCCCACCAATTTGTCTTTCACATCTTCTTGTTTTACTGCCATAGCTAGGTTCTCAGTGCAACATTGACCACAAGTGATGAGAGAGAACGTACTTCCTTATCTTGTTCCTGATCTTAGAAAGTATTCAGTATTTCGACAGTATAGACAGTATTAACTCTAGGTTAACTCTAGGTTTTTCAGAGATGCCCCTTAGCAGATGAAAGAAGTCCCTTTCTCTGCTTAGTTTGCTGGAGAAAGAAACAATCATAGTAAGAGATTTTACCATTCCTTTCTCAGCAATTTATTAATCAATTAGAAAAAATGTCAGTAGATACTGGGAGGAGCTGAACATCATCATTTGCCTTAACCTAATTTCTATTTATATATCATTAGATAGTCTTTGCGAGTGACATAGAAAATTGCACATAATGCAAATCTCAAAAAATTTAAAAGACCTGAAAATTTATGAAGCAGTTTCTCTGACTGCAAAGAAATTAAATTAGAAATCAATAACAATAAGATAAACAAGGAAAACTCCAATATTTAGAAATTAAACTACCCACTTCTCAATCATGCATGTTTCAAAAAAAGAAATCAGAAATAATTTAGAAAATATTTCAAACTGAGTGATATAGTGAAAATACAACATATCAAAATGTATGGCATACAGTTCAAGCAGTGGTGAGAGGAAAATTTACAGCTTTAAATACTTATGTTAGAGAAGAGGAAATGTCCACCTCAAGAGGCTAAAAAAAGAAGAGCAAAGTAAACCCAAAGTAAGTGGAAGGAAAGAAGTAATAAAGAGCAGAAATCAACAAAATAGAAAACAATGCCAAGAAATTGTAAAGCTAAATCCTGGTATTTTAAAAACAACAAAATAGATAAACCCTTAACTAGACCAATTAAAAAATCATAACAGGACACGAATCATTAATATCAAGAATGAAAGACTGGTTATCACTTTAGATATTACAATAGATATTCGAAAGATAATAAGTCAATTTTGTGAACAACTCTGTGCTAATCACTTTGGCAACTGAATGAAATGGGCGAATTCCTTGAAAAATACAACTTACCAAAATTTACACAAGATAAAGGAGAAAATGGGAATAGCCCTATATTTACTCATGAAATTGAGTTTCATCATAAACCTTCCCACCAAGGAAACTCCAGACCCACACAGTTTCATAAGTGAAGCCTGTCAAATATTCAAAGAAGTAACAACATCAATTGTGCACAAACTCTTTCAGGAAATAGAGGGGGAGGGAACACACCCTGACATGTTTTCTGAGACAAGCATGACATCAGCACCAAAACATAACAAAATATTACCCCCCCAAAAAGGACCACTTTTTAAAGCACTAAAGTTAACAAGCTAACACTCTCATGAGATCTCAAAGTCGAAGTCAGCTCCATTGCAACAGAAATGACTAATTCAAGCCAATGAGAACCAACTTCAACTCCCATCATAATATTAAACTACATTCCATGTCTTTCAAGAGCTTGCCATATTTGGTAATAAAACATTGTTTTAAAAGAAAAGAAAAATGAACTCTGGTCAAAGAAACACAGACAAGCAAATTACTGGTTTAGCAGAAACCCCAGTATAGTAACTAGAACCCTGGAAAAGCTATGTGTGTTGGGAAGGGATTTGTAAAAGAATGATATAGAAAAATCCAGGAGGAAAATGGGCTTATGCTGCTTGTAACTGGCATGTGCTGGAGAACTTTATAAATGTGTAAGTGTGAATTCTTTGAAGAAAGCATTGTAGTTTCTATTTTGACAGATGTTCTTGTGGTTTCCCCTATGTAGCTAAGTGACCTTCCTGCTCAGAAGATCTGTGATAATGAGAAATGAGAACTTCTTTAACTAGTTATTAAAGGCCAGCGTGTTACCTAGAGGATAAAACTCAGTTCAACAAGTGACTGACCAAGTGAATATCCTCAGGGACCACAAGATACCCAGGAGTCAACATGGCCAAGCGTCCTCTCACAGAATAATTTCATTAGGAGTCCCCAGAGAGGGAGACACACAAAGGCTATAGGAAATCAATGGTAACCACATTTCCCGATTGAAAATTCAGGGTCTATGGTCTGACAGAAGACTTTGTGGCTGACAGCTTCACAGCACCGGTGGTTTATAAGAACAATAAAAAGCTTGTTCATGAACACGCACAGAGAATCTGGGGTGTGGGGCTGCCAGCGCCATCCCAGTGTGGTCTGTGGCCCGAGGCCCACTTGCAAACTGCTCATCCTGCTCCGTGACTAGATCACTGAAAGCAGAGAGTGAGGGTTTAGAACTTTTACAGCAATTTGACACTGCGGCATCATCCAATGTGTGCCCATTTTTTAGTAATTCATGCTTATTGCCTCTTACAAAAGTACTAGTCCAAGAGAGATTGGGGAACAACCAAAACGATCCGGTCCTTCACCAAAGATTGCGTGTGATGCACTGCCCTAGAAGAGCAGCCAGGAAGTGAGATTTTACCGCCGTCAGTTCTGGAGGGAGTTACAGGTAATTAGCTAGAGATGAAGGTAGTTCTGCTGACACTCAAAGTGTCATACTTCCCAGTTGATGTTTAAAATAGACATGAATGGGGAATTCCCTGGTGGTCCAGTGGTTAGGAGCGCCGTGCATTCACTGCCGAGGCCATGGGTTCAACCCCTGTTCAGGGAGCTAAGATCCAGCGGGCCACAGAGTGCAACCAAAATAAATAAATAAATTTAAAAATAAACTAGACACGAATGAATGCAAGATTGTCTCTCTGCTGATCTGTTCACACCCTTCACCTTCCCCTGTGTTTCCTGAGAGAAAAGTGGGGCTGGCATCTCAGTCTCTGTGCCCAGAAATGCCAGGTCCGCGACGTGCCTGGCAGCTTGACCTGTGTGTGAGATCATTCCTGGAGTGATGACAAAGTGGGAGAAGGATTCTGGCCCAAGATGAGGAACAAGGGCATTCCCGCAATTCCAGGGCTGGGGAGTTGTTTGTTTCTGAGCAGAAGCCCCGCTAACCGTTCCTGAGCGTTTGCTGGGCTGGCAGCAGTGTCCTCCGTGGGATGCTGAGAGCACAGAGGCTTGGCTGGCCTCAAATCTTACAAGAGTGCTTGAAACGCCTTTGTTTTTCTGAGTCAGCCCCAAGCTTCACTTCAATGTGGTTACTTCCAGAAGCAAACTGGAAATAACGTGGCACTTTCTTCTTTTGCAACCTCCGCGGTGAATGTGTACGAGCCCCGTGTCCTAGAATCCTATCCCCACTGGTGATCCGTTTAATTTTCCATGTCCCAGAGGTTTTATTTTACAAAGTTAACAGTCTGCAACCTGCTTACGCTGCTCTGAAACAGGCCGACCCCACTTTCCTTCACATTTTCAAGGACAATGAAAAAACCCAGTGAACTTCAGTGTAATACTTGATTTCATGATAAACCCATCTTTGGGCTCATCAAGTTTGCCTGCAGAAGGTGTGTTTGCCAGGAAACAAGCCAAGTATTGTTTCTGTGGTTTGGTAGGGGGAATTTCTGAGCTGGGTGAATTTGGGAAACGGGGGAACAGAGTTCAGGCCATGAGTGGGTCCAGCTGCATAAGAAAGGGTGCTGAGGAGAGGTCTGGGGCTCAGAGAGGCAATGCAGCAGCCAGCAGAGGTGTGGGTAGCTGCTGGGGCCTGGCCAGAGACTCTGGACACTACACACGTGCTCCTCGGGAAGGCCCTGGCTGCATGGCTCTGGCCCCCATTCCTATCAGCCCCAGGCTAAACACCCCCAGAGGAAGGGAAAGCTGAGCCATTCAGGGTGTGAAGTGGGCAGAGGAGTGGAGGCGGCCAGCTAACGTTGGCCTATGTCCCTGGGGACCCACACCTGCCTCATGCCCCACCTGACACTTGGGATTTGCCTGTTACCCCTCCCTCACCCCACTGGGCATCTCGGACCTGCCAGGGTTCTCAGGGTGGTGCACGGCCACACCGTGGGGCCATTTCGGGAGAGGCAGGCAAGTTTCTCCTGCTCCCCATGGCAGAGGGCCAGAGGTCAGGTCAGTCCACAGGCGACCTTGTTTGTGACAAACTGGGAGTTGCTGGGCGTGGCCCAAGGCTTACCGTTGTCTAAGAGCAATCAGGGATTGGACCAGAGCTGCTCAAAATCAACATTATTTGTGTAAAGTTCTGCAGACAAAGTGAGCTGCCAAGTGGAAGATGGGCTATCACTTGCAGTCTCTGGGGGGTCTTGGACCCCCTCACCACTGTGCCATCTGAGAACAACTGTGCATTCCCCTGCACAGGGGTGACTCTGTCCCTCGCCCTGACCCCCGGCAGCTGGCCCGCTCACCGCGCACCTGGTAAGACTTCAGCAGTGCGGGTGCAGGGTAGGAGGGGGCACTGCGGGGGTGACAGAGACATGGGTTTGTTTAGACGTGGTCCTCAAAGAGCTTAGAAGGGGAAATCCATCACTACAGGTGGTCACAGCATGGGGGGTGGAGTAAGAAGCCTCAAACCAGCGGGTGGGCGTCATGGGCTGTGCCCCAACGGCTTGCTGAGGATCCACGTGGCCAGATTCCCAAGGATCCAGGGTCAGGCTGGTGAGTTTTATCCTCCCAACGTCTGTCCCATTTGGTCCCTCTTTCCAGTCATACCGCTGCCCCCAAGTTCACTGTCACCTGTTAGGCGTTCCTCCTCCAGTCTCTCTGGCCCTGGACTCCCCACGGCCCCCGGCCATGCTTGCCCACTCTGCACGATCAGGTGGGAACAGTCAAGGTCTACACGTCCCACCACTCTGCGCTGAAGCCAGCCCTGCGTCCCTCACTCCTGCCACCCTGGCTGGTATATAGTTCCCCACAAGGACCCACACCCTCTGCAGAGCGGCCGACACCGCAGAACTAACCGGTGCAGATCTGGCCAGGTCAGCAGTGGGTCAGCTTGACTCTCAGCAAGGAGTGGGCCATGGGTGGTGTGTGCTGCCTTCTTTGCCTGGAAGCCCCCTCCCACCGTCCCTGCCCAGAGAATCAGCACATGTCCATCCAAGGGGTTCCCACCTATGGTCAGCTGAATAGCCCCCAAAGATATCCACGTCGTAAGCCTGGGACCTGTGAATGTCACCTCATATGGCAAAAGGGACTTTGCTGATGTGATTAGGGATTATGGGGTGGGCCCAATGTAACCACAGGAGTTCTTACCGGGGGGATACTGATGGCAAAAAAGAAGATGGTGTGATGATGGGACCAGAGACCGGAGTGATGTGTTTTGAAAATGGAGGAAGGAGCCAAGAGCCAAGGAACACAGGCAGCTTCTAGAAGCTGAAAAAAACAAGGAAATGCATTCCTCCCCAGAGCCTCCAGAAGGAACCAGCCTTGCAGACACCTTGGCTTCAGCCCAGTGAAACTGATTTCAGACTTCCGGCCTCTAGAGCAGTAAGATGATAAAACTGCGGTGTTTTAAGCACCAAATTTGTGGCCCCGGAAACTAACACACTGCCCATCCCCATCCTCAGAAGGCCTGCCGGCTCCTACAAGCTGGGCATTTCCCCCAGGACCTCCTGGCACCTGTGCGGAGCACGTGTGTGGACCCCCCTTCCAGCACAGGCGCCGTGAGAGGAGGGTGAGGCCTGCTGCCACCCACATGTCGGTGGCCCCATGGCTCCCCACAGGCCACAGTGACTGCTGCAGTACTGGGCTTTGCAGACCCCTGTGACCTGGTTCCCTGTTCAGGGCGAGGCCCTGAAGATGTGGGGGACTGAACCTCAACCACACGGTTCAGCAACAGCTGCCACCTGGAGGCATGGACCCACCAGTGACCGACCGGCTGGCCTGTTGACAACTGCCACCTGTTTGGCCATGGCTGCTCTGGTCAGAGGGAAAGTCCTCGGCCAAGGACAAGCCACTGAAGTCCCTTCCTGGGGTATTTCAACTGGGAGCTGAGGGCGCAGAGCCAGCCCTCACAGACTCGTGTAGGAGACAGGCCAGGGGCCCGGCCCAGACCCAGGGCTGGTCCCTGCAGGCCTCCAGGTGCCCTTGCAGCCTGGCTTGCCCTCACCAGACTCAGCAAGTCCCAAGACGCTGGCTTTGTGTGTACAGATTCAAAGCAGCACGCCTGATGAGTAGGTGCACGATCACACACTTCCTCCTTGGAGCTTCTCTCAGAGAAAGGCAGGAGGGGCGGGCCTGCACCCAGGGGCTGGGCTTCGTTCTCTCACCCGGCTAGAGAAGAGCTCCGGTGCACTGAGGAGCCATTGGTCCATCATGCCTTATGGCCTCCAGGGCATCCGGAGGGGAGGCCCATCTGCCCACCAGCCCACCTGTCCTCCCTCACAGCCCAGGGGTGGAGGTGGGGGGCATGAAGCAAGTTGGGGACCCCAACCCAAGGCATCATGGGCTCCAGCCTAGACCAGCCACCTCCTGCCTTGGGGCCCTGATCTCAGTTCCCACTTGATCTAGGATCGACCATAAATTCCACACAGCAGGGTTTTTAAAAAGTTTGTTTACTGATGTAATCTAAAAGCCCAAATACATCATGACCTTCACACAGATAGGGGCTCAGTAACCAGTTTTTGAATGAATGACTTAATGCATAATGATTTGGTTTGTAGGATGAGCACTTCAAAAATATTACAATTGGAAACAACGTTAAGGTTCCAAATTTAGAACTCTTCTTTACCAAAATGTGCTAATTTGGCAAGTCGTTCGTTGATTGTCTGTACATGTTTCTTTTTGTTTCTTTGTAGAAAAAGGGATCAGCGAGCTATAAAACAAACTGTGAAGGCCAAAGAATATATTGACATTGTTCAGAATGGTGTTTGCACGTTGCACAAGACAAATGAGAGGCCATCACACAAATAATAATCACAGAAATGCAAATTAGAACAAGGACAGTGCATTTCTCAATGACTGGGCTGGCAGAGTGCAGGGCTGTGTCCACTTCCATCGGGAGGTGGAGATAGAGGCCCCCGCTGTCAGTGGGAATGCAGACTGACGCAAATCTTGGTGAGCAGCAGTTAAAATTGTATATCCCCAACCCAGGCCAAGCCTTGCAGCAGTACGTGTGTGGCAACGAAACCTCCCAACAACCGCATGTCCACCAGGAGAAGAGTGGCAGCCCCAGAGGAAGGCGGACGTTGCCAACTGGGAAAAATGTTCATGATTATTGTGAGGCGAAAAACAGAGCAAGCTGCAGGGCTGCACGGAGATTATGATGCTATTATTTGTGGGAAAAAGTGTGTGTGTGTGTGTGTCCACAGGTATGTATGTGAGTGTCCATGTAGGTGTGCATGAGTGTGCATGTGTGTGTGTAATTGTGCACGTGTGTTTGTCACACGTGTGTGCATGTGTCTGCTTTTTTAAGCATAGGGTGCAGTCAGGAATAATCATGATCTTGATCATAGTTAACTGAATTCCACCCTGTGCCAGGTACTGTTCTGAACACTTTACACATATTCATGCATTTAATCCTCCTAACAATCCTACAAGGGGGTTACAATGGTTACCTCCACTTTACAGATCAGGAAACTGAGGCAGGGGATAGCCACGTGACCTACCTAAGGTCCCACGGCCCGAAGGTGGCAAAGCTGAACCCAGGTGACCTGGTTCCAAAACCCAGACCAGAATCCCTTTGTTCTGTCTGCTTCCAAGCCCAAAATCTGAAAGGCAGGGCAGATTACAGAACATTTTAAGTAGTGGGATGTTTTTCACTTTTCTTTTTTGTATTTTTAAAGTATTTTAGATTTAAAGCTATTCCTTCAAAAAAGGAAAGGAGTGACAAATTTTCCTTCAGGGTAAAACAGTGCTGTGGGATTTCTCCTCCTCCGCCTGAGATGATGTAAGTGAGCTTGATGGAGAAACACAGGTAATATCATGCAGTTATGCAATCAGGTGTACATTTCACATGAATTACAATGCACCTGGAGACACTGATGAAATCCAGGATGCCTAGAGCTGTCAAATGCGGTTTTTTTAAAAAAGGAATACACCAGCCCACACCCTGACTTCACAACCTATAATTAATTAGGGAAAGAAAGAGAGATCTGTCTGGTTTCGTGACTTCAACTTTCCACCTCAAATATAAAGTTCTAAGAATATCATTTGACTTTGCTCCTCGCTGCCTTTTCTTCTCACTCTCTCTAACTTTTTGATTTCTATTTTCAGTGCTGCTGCCAAAATGAGAATGCAAATATATTCTGCATAATTCATAAGCTATACTATGAATGTTCAAGTGCTACTACTTGTGTCACAGCCACAAACGTAAGCACAAGTGCGTGCAGACAGCTGCTCTGTCTCTCGCTCCCGAGCCAGCCAATAGTGCCTGGAGTTAAACCCAGAACGTTTGTCCCCAATTCTGGTCTCAAATTCAACGTTTACTTAATTAACTAGAGAAGGCTAAGCTGTTCATCTCATGTGCTGAAAAATTATGAAGCACTTTTCTAGGGAACCTGGCTCCTTTGCTGGTGGAAAACACAGGAATTCTCCCACTACGCTGGTACTCCGTATCCTGTACCCCTTCCCATTCCCAGTACCAGTACCTTTTTGTCTGCAGTTAGGTTTTTAAAAAATACTCATTGATTGAAATCCTAGCACATGTTCATTCACTAAATCAATGACTGCTATTTGTGGCTGGACCAGCACAATAACTTGCATCCTACCACCAGAGACCCTTGTCTAAGCAGCTTGGGTGGGCTCAGGCATGTGGATTTTAAAAACCTCCCAGGAGACTGCTGTATGCAGTCGGGGTTGGGAGCTTCCACACAAAGGGCTCTGTGAACAAACCCTGTCCTCAGAACCTGGCCTCTGCAAGGCTGTTTCCTCTGCCCTGAGCTCTGGCCCTTCCTCCAGGCAGCCAGCGGCCTCTCTGGACTGGGTGGGAGCCCTGGGATGCCCTCCCATAGCGCTTGGTCCAGGGGAACAGCTTCTCGTGTTACCAGCAGCCACCCGAGACCCTTGGGGAGGACCTGCCTCTATTCAGGGAAGCCCCTAGATGCACCCAGAGAAAAAGAGGGCACTGCTGGGGAAGGGGTGATGGGTAATGCACCTTTAGGCAATAAACAGGCCAAACTACCCTGCCCAGAAAATGAGGGGCCCGTGGGAGGGGGAGTAAAAAGGACAAAGACTCAGTCCCACAGAGACCGAGAGCCCTGGTGGCTGTGTGGTCTCACAACCTTTAAGGACCAGGATGTCCACAGGTGTCCCTGGTTCTATGACATCAACTGCCACTCCAGATGCTCTGGGGCTGTTGTGCTCTCTGGGGGGCACCCTCGAGTCCAGGAGGATGAGGGATACAGCGTGGGTGGTGCCCCCCTGCAGCTGTGCAGAGAGGCAACCCTGCTACAGCCTCAAGGCACACACCTGAGCAAGGTCACTGTGCACACCTGTGGGGCTGGGGGTGGGCAGGTGTCCTGGTAGGATGTGTGTCCGTACAGACTGAAACATTTCAGGGGAATCGGGGTCCAGAACGATTTCAGGGATTTGCATAACCTGGGGGGCAGGATCTGGCTTTCTTCACAGTGCGGGGTGTGGGCTGCATTGTTTCTAGATTTCAAGGGAACGAGAGGCACCACGGATGTGTGGCCATGCCCACCAAGCACACACTGCACGCACCCCACACGCAAGCTCCCTAGGACAGGGTGGACACAGGGGACCACCATGAATACCAGCTGAGGACCAAAGGGGGTCACGGCAATGAAAATAGCTGCTGTGCAGGGAATACTGACCAATACTGGCACATGCTGCTCTTTGTCCAAACGTGACCTCATTGCATCCCTGCTCTGGCCCACAGGCCTAGAGCCACTTCCTCTCCCCTTGAAACTGGACCAGCCTGGCTATTGCTTTGACCACAGGCTACAGTAGAAGTGACCTTCTGAGATTTTGCATCCAGTCCTTGAGACGGTTTGAGCATCTACTTTCTCCCAAGTAGAGACGGAGCACTGTGTTACCAGGAGGTCCAGGCTGGACACACAATTGACCAGAGGCCCCAAGGAGAGGCTCTGGAGACGGGACACCCTCCAGGACATTCCAGCCGGTGGAATTCCCAGCTGAATGTAGCCCCAGGTGCCACCCCAGCCGATGCCACCGGAGAAGAGCCGCCCCGCTGAGTCCTGTCCAAACCCTGATCCACAGAATTGCAAGAAATAAAAGTTGTGTTGTGCTGAGCACCAGATTTGGGGATGGCTTGTTTCCTGGCAATAACTGAACCACACTCAGGCACCTCTGTACTACAGGGGCTCTGCTGACCCCGAGTGCCCAGAACACAGACACCCATGTCCCTTGAGGAGGCTTGCAATGTGGAAGTGTCCTGGGTGACATTCTCGAGAGCCCTGCAGGTGAGCGAGATGGCAGCGCAGGGGTGACCTTCAGAGGCAATGGCTGTCTCACCTTCAAGATTAAATGACAGAAAACAGATTTTGACTCTTAATAGGACTGGTTGAAGCTTGAAAAAAAGAAAAATACTGCTAAAGTCCTTAAACTCTGGGGTGGAAAGAGAAAAATCCCAAGTGCTTTATTTTAGATATACTATTTTTAAGATCCCACAACAAAAAGCAAGCCCCCAAAAGGGATTCATAACACCATTTAAAATATGGAATTAGCTGCTCTCCTAAATGTACACAGCAGCCTGGTTTCTATGAAGCCAGCCTGGGCCACAGCAAAGGGTCTCATCCTGTGACCTCGGGGTTGTTCACCACTTGCCAGGGCACAGAGCTCACTTTTCTGTCTCCCAGCCATCCTGGACATTCTCGAAGCCGCTGTCTCAGCACAGTCACCTGGAAGGGCTGAAGGTTTAGGCACCGAGGCCGTCAATGGCTTTCGGGCAGGAGGCTACCTTGGGCCACATCACAGGTGGGCTTCTCCACTGACAGAAGGAAGTGGCCTTGCGCTCAGCAAGCCAGGTGGAGGGGTTCCCTGCCCCTTTGCCTCAAGCCTCTGTCTGGCCCAGCAACTTTATATACGTGTACTTAATGTCCGCAAAGCCTGAGTGTCTCCAAAGGAAAGCCATTTCTTCCGTTCGGAGGCAGGGCTTTCTGTGAGTAAGAGTTTGAAATGAATATAGGAGCAGACTTGTCCCCCCTCCAACAGAGAAATCATACTTGAAGGACTAGAGTTCCATCGATGAAGTGAGAAATGAGAAAACACAGCTTCTCTGGTCGAGAAGATGACCCGGGGTCATGGTCAGTGTCCCATCTCGGAAGTGCTAGGTCGAGCCAGATGCTGGGACTTTATTCATGGAATGATCTCCAGCAGCCTGAGGTGATGTGTCCTCACCCCACCAAGGTGAAGAGCCATGAGGGACCAGGCAGGTATGCCCTGGTCTGGACGTGCACCTGTTCTCTGATTACCTGGACCCCAGACCCATTTTCTGTCCTGCTTTGTGTCCCCAGAGGCTGTCCCATGGGAGTCTTGTGCTTTTGTGCCCCCCCGGCAGGGTGTGTCAGTAAGTGGCATGAGCAGGAGATTGGAGGGCCAAACACGGCATTCTAAGGGGCCCTTTGACCACGGAAGAGTCACAGCTGTGCTAAACCCTCAGCGTCCTCTGCCCTTTCCTCCTCGGGCTAGGAAGGGAGTGGGAGTAGTTGTGGGCCCCCCAGAAACCCACCGGGGGCCAGGAAGCTCTCAGGAGGGGACGTCTCATCTCACCCTGAAGTGGTGCACACTTTGAATTCCTCTACCCAGCTTGGGATTGACTGGGCGGAGACAGAGGGGCATCTCCAACAATGTGCTGGTTTTCTAGTGCAATGCTCTGAGGGGCTTATGACGACACCTCTGCGGAAGGCTTGTTGGGGGGTTCTTAACAGCACCTTACCAGCAGTGTTTACTGCCACTAGCAGAAGAAACTCTCCCGGAGGATATGAGAGGGAAATGGGTGCGCCCAGGAAAGGTAGACCCAGTTAAATCATCACTCTAGTCAAACCCAATAGACACACGTTTCAACCTCGCCAGGTTTCAGGAAATACAGAACCTTTTAGGAAAACAAAAATAAAATAAAACTGCCTGACCAATCAAGAACATAGAAATGGAAAAGCCATGATATGAAATGAATGATGATGACATCGAATTAATGTCCATTTAGAACTAGAGCTGAGAACCATATGATTTATGGTTACAGAAATGAAACTGAATCTTTAAAACTGGGAGGAAAACTAATACAAAGTGCCCCGAGCCTCCTGCTTTTCTGGGCTCTTCTTGGCTAATTACAGTAAAGTACACGTGTTGTGGTGAGCAGAACAGCGGCTCACCTGGTACCTGCTCTAATCTCAGGAAGATGTCTGTGCCCTAATCTACGGAACCTGTAAATACATTAGGTTACGTGGTAAAGGGTAGCAGATGAAATGAAGGAAATTAAGATGAAGGATGCTAATCAGCTGACCTTAAAATAGGGAGATTTTCCTGGACAGCCTGGGTGTGTCCAACTTGGTCACAGGTCCCAGCTGTGGGTGAGGAGGACAGGAGAGACCACAGGTGCAGGAAAAGAACTTGACCTGCTGTTGCTACTCTGCAGAGGTGGGTGAGGATCTGAGCCCAGGAGTGCAGGCGGCCGCCAGCAGCTCGAAAGGCAATGAAGCCATCCTCCCCTGGAGCCTCCAGGCAGAATAGCCATACTGACACTATGATCTCAGCTCCGGGAGACCCATGTCAGCCTTTGGAACCACCAAACTGTAACATAACAAATGTGTGTTGTCTGAAGCCACCAAGTTTGTGATGATTTGTTACAGCAGCAATAGAAAACTAATACAACTGTAAAAAAATTGGAAAAGGTATATGTATCGTTACATGAAAACTGGATTATATTGTGCCAACTGAATTGTAACCGGCTTTTTCAACGTAACAGCACACAGTAAACATTTTTCTCTGACTATTATATACATACTTCTACAACACGATCTTCAGTACAGGGAGTGCAAGTGCTAGAATGTATTTGTCCCATCTTCTTATTGCTGAGGGTTGTTTCAGAGGTTAACATTCTGGGCGCACATCCTTGATTAGTTTCTCAGGACGAATCCCCAGGACTTCGATTGCTTTGCCAAAGAACAGGAACTTCTTTTCTAAATGTGTGGCTTTAGATATCTAACATCATTGCTATGCAACTACTCCTTCAGCCCTGGATCCTCGCTGACACAGGGTGGTGACCATAGACTTACATGACTTTTTAGGGGGCTCAGCGAGATGGTTTCTTCTGAGAGGTCCTCCTCCCATGCCTCCTCGCTTCATTGCCAGATACTTTCTCTTGGGGATCCCATTGCTGGGGGCACAGCTGGGTGAGCTGGGGTGCAGAGCTCTCTGGACCCTAGGAAGCAGCCCAAGGGTAAGACAGTCATTCTTCCAAGGTTTAAAGGCCATTAAGTTTCATTCATCTGTTCCACTTAATTTTTGAAGTACTTCATCCTTTCTATTCCTTTTAAGACTTCATTCCCTTTCCAGACAATGCATTTGGGCCCTAGACTTGTCACTAGCACCCTTTCAAATTATTTTGAAATAGTCAAAACTTTTGATTCTCCAATGTGCTTTTGGCCAGAAGAAAGTGCTGTAAGAATTGTCATGCAGGGTCAGAAACACACACGCAAGTTCACCATGGTCTTTCTTAGAGTCCCCTGCTAAAAGCCGGGGAGTGCACCCTTTAGGGCCCTCGGGAACCTGGAGCCTCTGGTTGGCAAATGGACTGATGCCCCCTTTGAAAAAGTGTGCGCACAGTGGAGAGGTGGGGCAGGCGCGAGGGCTTCCGTCCCAGCTCAGCCTTTGGGGAAAGTGCTAGTGGGAGTCTAACCTCCTCCCTTAGCACACACAGGCTACATTCATTCATGAGCTATTGAGATCATTTCATCAAACAGAAGCCGGCTGGGCAGTTTCCCGGAGCCTCCAACACCATCCTGGCCTGACCGTCCCCTGCACCCTCTCTGACAGCCTGATGGAGCCAGGTGGGAGGTTCTTCGAGCCCCGGCAGTCCTCTGACACTGGCCTGCCCAGCCTCGCTCTCCCCATGCCCTCCCGCCCCTGGAGAATCACGCTCATCTTCCTTTTTCTCCTCTGATACGTCACCATGCCCATCCCAAGAGAAAGCACTCTTTTCCTCAGCACAGTGTGTGTGTGCGTGCGTGTGTGTGTGTGTGTATATGTAGAGTGTGTGTTTGTGGTGCGTGTGTGTTTGGTGTGTGTATGTGTGGTGTTTGTGTATGAGGGGGTATGTGTGTGTTTGTGGTGTGTGCGGGGGGGATTGTGCACCCATGTGTGTACCTGTGTGTCGGGCACGTGTGAGGTGAGAACTGGAGCTGTTTCCCTTATTTCGAGAAAGCACGTGCAGGTTAAAATACAGTGAAGACTGAGCGGAGAAAGTTTCTAAGCAGCAGAACCCCAAATCCTATTGGTGAGTAGTCTGGATTTGGGGGGAAACCGTTTACAAAACTGCTTGGCATTGGGAAGGGCGTGCTCAGTGAGCAGAGGCCGAGAGGGCTTCCTGGGGTTGTCCATTCCCTTCCTGCGCTGGCAGAGCCTGCTCCCCGGCTGGGTACCTCTCCCTGGGGACCACGGCGAGCGCTCAGCGGGGAGGCACAGCCCCAAGAGCCTGCGCTTGCTCGGGCTTAGACCGAGTCTGGGGGCCACCAGCACAATTCTCCACCAGGAGAGGTGCCGTTTCCAGCTTCATTTTATTTCTCAGACTCAAGCCAGTCTCTCCCAGGATGAGCAAGGGCTCCATCCACCCCCTGACTTCTCTAGGTTTTACATCACCCTGTTAGCATGGGAGTCATTTCACAGACAACAATACTGCACAGGGGCGTGGAAAGCCTCTACAAGCCTGGCGCACATCGCCCGCCAGGCAAGACAGCACCGGGTACTTTGCGAGGGAGGCTGAGCTCTTGGCCTATCCCCTCAAAGTCCAGTGCTCCGGCCGTTTCTCCCTAAGTCACGACAGGCATCAGGCCTCCCCGGCCGGGACCTCATCTCCACCTCATCTCCAAGCCCAGTGTCTTCACTGAGGGGGGCGACTGCTCCCTGCATCAGGCTTCAAGGGTTCTGGCTGACCTCGAGATCCTGCAACCAGCCCCTCCAGGGGCGCAGCGCTGGTCCCCATCCTCAGGCCGCATTTCTCAGAGGGGCAGACGCCTGCCCCCAGCTTCAAGCGAGGAGCAGCAGTCATCAGCTTGAGAGTCTCCAGAACAACAGATGGTAATTTGTTGACACTGAGAGATTCAAGGGGACTCAATCGCAGTCCTACTGAAAAAGCTTTCTCTAAAATAAGAAAGCACACAGATTCCTCAATGCACAGAAATTGCTGACAGCTTTGTTTTCAACCCAGCAGGAGTAAAAAGAAGCTGACAACTTATTTTTGCAGGTTATACTCATTCAAGTCTATTTTTAGATCTTTTTCCTAAGTAAGTGCACCAGAATAACATTCAGTTTGAAAAATCACCATCTGTTCCGAGCAGTAAGCCCCGTCTCATGGGGTCTGGGGTGGGCATGCCTGGCTGATCAGGGCCGTCCCTGCGGACAAGAACAAAGGGTATTTTTTGTCCCCATAGTGGTGCGGAGAGAGCGCCCTGGCAAGAGTCACTGGCAGTCGGCATCGTAAATGTCCATCAAACAACCCCAATCTATTTTATTTATAAATTGAGCACCACAAAAAAATGCCCTCGGCTTTTAAAAAGAAGTTCAAATAATCCTTTGTATTTAAATAGATTTCTTATGAAAAGACCATCCAACCTTATCTTGGTTGTTAAGATAAAAATTAACCTATGGAAAAAGAGCCAACGCTCGATGCTATAAAAGGCCCCTTCCCCGCCTAATCTTCCGGTTTATGAGAGCCGTTCCCTGCCTCTCTAGCTGAGTTCTTTCTCGAAGCCCCACTTGGGAGTGACTCACGCTTTTCTGTGGAAATGCAGTTGGTGCATGCAATAACATCACGACAGTGGGAATCTGACATATGAGTAACGGGCTCTGGAAACAGTACTGGCATGTGGCGCGTCCAGGGAGGGCCAGGGTGACAGCAGGCAGGCCCCAGGCCCACAGGCTTGACCAGGCCGGCTGGGCTCTGGCTATTTTTAGCCTCCACTGGACTTAGCTCACTCCACCCTCTGGAATAACCTAGATCTAAATGCCATTTTTCTCCTACAAGCCAGAAGACATCTCCAAGGAAGGCTGTAGATTTAGGTGGTCAGTACAGGCGTGGAAGGCGTGACAACAAAGATGATAAACCCATCCCAGCGAGCCCACCCCATGGGTTCGGGGACCCCGTGGTCATCATGCAGTGGCTCCTGCGGTTTCTCAGCAGGACTGCCCATGTGCCCAGCACTGGGGGTGCTGTCTGTCTGCACAGAGACCCCGAGACCCGCACAGAGCACAGCGAGGAAGCCCCCTTGCTGGTCATTATTTTTGGCCTCTCTGAACGTTTTCCAAAATAAATACTGAAAGGAAGTCATGCTTGCTCACATGCACTCCCTTCTCTCTCTCTCTCTCTCTCTCTCTCTCTCTCTCTCTCTCTCTCCAAATACAGAGTCCTTCTTGGGGAAACCAGTACTCAAAATCCTAAGTGCAGTAGTTATGACATAGGATTTCCTAACGCGCAGTGGAGTTCAACTGAAACTTAAGCACAACAAGTTGCCTCTTATCAGCGCCTTGTTCCAGGAAGCAGCTCTGTGCTTGTCACCGCCCTCTCCAGAGCCTCTGGGCACGTAGGCAGCATCAGGCAGCCCGGGGACCTGCTTCTTGCACCTTTGCACTGGCTCCGGGATGACTCCTAAGTCAATGTTTATCCACCCTCTTGGCTTTCGATGAAGCCAGAGTGTGGGAGGTCGCGTGGACTGGAGCCTCTCCGAAGCTCGACTGGTGGACAAATGCGTCCCCTTAGCAATGAAGCTAAAACTAGAACAGGCCAGGGTCCTCAGCTGAAGTGGAAAGAAAGGGCCATGAGAGTAGGGCTGTAGTCTGAATTTCACACAGCTCGGGTCCCGTCTGCATTAAGACACCTGCCTGTCACCGCCGTCCCGTGAAGCCAAGAGAACAAGGTTATTGTACCACCTGCTCTTCGCAGAGAAGGGAATCAGGGCTTTGGAGGAGAGTGTATGGGCAGTGGGGAGGCTGCTGGATTCCTGCTTCACCTCCTTCTCCCTTTTCTCATTTTTCTCATGAGAACATGTGCCTGCACTGCAAGCTGGCTAATCTTACATCCCTTCTAAGTGTCTCACCAAACATGCAGGCACTGTGTACATTGTTCACGAGAAAGAAAACCAAGCATTCTCTTCTTTAGAAGTTTTATTTACAGAACAGGACGTGTGATTTATTCCTCTCTCTCTGTCTCTCTCTCTCTCTCTTTTTTAAATTGAAGTATAGTTGACTCACAAGGTTGTGTTAGTTTCAGGTGAACAGCAAAGTGATTCAGTTATACATTTATATATACCTGTTCTTTTTCAGATTCTTTTCCCTTATAGAGTATTACAAAATATTGAGTATAATTCCCTGTGCTATACAATAGGTCCTTGTTGGTTATCTATTTTATATATATAGTAGTATGTGTATGTTAGGACGTGTTATTTAGAAAAAGTCCACTGGTGTTGCCTAGTCATCTTGCAGCAGAAAACTGTAGAACTGCTCCAAGTGCAATAAAAAAACAGGGCTCCTGTGTTTCTGAGTGTGGACATCATCATATTTTGAGGAGCCCTACATGAAAGTAACTGGACATTTATCATCCTCTTAGAAAACAAATAAAATGACGAATAACAAATGTGGATTAAGTGGTGACTTAAGATGAACCAACTTAAGATGAACCAGCACTTTGTTAAACACAGCAACTCTTAAAACACTGGGCAAGCATTGGCATATCTGTGCCAAGCATATTTACCCAGTTGGTGGCAACATGGATTTGTAGACCCTCGTAATAACCAAGTGGTTTCCTGGGTGTTTGACCACAGTGCAAGTGCAGAGGTGAAGAAAAAAATGCATTAATAATTGGAGACATAGTCACAGGGACCTGCCCAATGATACACCACACGGCCGTCTGCTGTCATTAAAACCAAGTGTGGTGGGGGTCTCCTGCATTGTCTCCCCAACTCCAAGCATGGAGTCCTAATGAGGGCTGTCAATTACAGGACCTCACCCCCGCCCCAGGGCCCAAGTCCTTCCCAAAATATCTTCCCAAAATATGGAGGTAAGATCACCCTCCACTTTGGTAGAAAGGCTGGAAAGATGCAAGCTGGGGACCACCAGGGGCACGTCCTCTCCTGCATGGAGAACCAGTTGGTAGGGGAGAGGGAGAGACCAGAAAAGACTGAGACTACAGGTCTAGTTGTCGCAGAAGCTGTCTGGTCAGCAGATTCTCTTTTCCTGTCTAGTTTAGTTCAAGTTGGGTTTGTGTTTCTTGCCACCAAAAGAGTTCTGACACAGGCCTGGGTGTCTTATCCCGACTGAGCCCCCTTTGTCACCTGACCCCCTTCCCTGCCAGTGGATTGTGTTCTTTAGCTACCTGGCTAATTTAGGTCCTTGCTGACAGGGCCACACGCTGGAGCTCGTTAGTAACCATCACCCTCTCCCAAGCGTTTGATATGCTGTTGGTCTAAAGCAGATGTCGTTAGGCTGAGGTCTAGAGAGAGCAGAATCCCCAAGCACACAGCTTAGGAGGCAAAGTCCTTAGATTCCACCCAGTTCAAGTCCCAAAGTAGTCATTTGACCAGGATCATGTTATCAGTTATTGGATAATGGACTGCCTCCCATGCATTCAATCTATGAAAAGCCAGATGCAGTTTCCAGGGGTCTATCCCCAGCCCGTGACAACCTCCAGGACGCTCTGCAACAGCACTGACAAAAGTGAATCATTGAGGGATAAAGACGCCCACGAAGTTCTCTCCAATCGTCCTTCAGGAGAAAAGCCTATCAGCAGGAACCTGGTGGGAAGATTGCCTAAGGGGCTTAATCTACTGTCAGGGAAGGGGGTCAGAAAATGGATGTCTGAGACCTGCCAGCCCTGTTATATCCCCCCTGTGACATAGATATTGTGGGGATAGAGAGCTCAGTGTGCTTTGTCCCCATTTGTAAATGGGTTCCCTCCCTCACTGGGTACAGTGTGCTGAGGGGGCTGAACAGTATGGAGGCCACAGGCTCCCTGGTTCTGTGCAGCCAAACCTGACCTCGAGAGCAATGGATGTGACCTAGAGGTATGGGGTTAGAGCTGGGCGCAGCTGCTGGGCAGAACCTGGGGTTGCTCTTAGCAAGACACCTGCGTTTGTGGACATACAAGTAGGAATGTTTAACATAAGTTGTAGACGTAAAGGAGAAAATGCTTTAAGGCAAGTTGTGGATTGACAAGGAGGAAATGCTTTAAGGCGATTTGGGGGCATCATGGTGAATGGATGACCAGTTGGGTCAAGGTTGGCCCTCGGTGGCTGCTGTGACTTTTCAGGCCAGACAGCAGCCCTCCCTTCTGTTGGAGAGGTCCCCCTCCCCCACTCATAATGCCCACTTCTGTGGCCATAGAGAGGACATGTGATCTGTGAGGCCCAGCAGAGGCCACTCCTGGGAGATTTTGAGTTGGAACTGAGCAAGGAGGGTTCCCCTTCCTCCCTGGTGGTAAGGTTGGCAGCCTGGAGCTGAAGTCAGGCCCAGAGGATGAAGCCACATGCCAGAGGACACTTGATGAGAAATGGAGAGTGTCCCTGCAGCTCTAAGACCCTGGCTCCCCTGTCCTGTCCACGCTGAGAGCCACGAAGCTCCCTTGTGCCTAAGCAACTTAGGTTGATTTTTCTGCCACTCACATCAAAGAGTCCTAATACACCAAGCATGTCATACTGTACTCAACCAAGATTCAAAAATCTTTAACAAAATGCAAAATTTTAATTTACCATTTTAGTCATATGAAATCAATAACAACCATCACAGTAACTCTCCATCATGCATGGGGATAGAAGAGGCATAGCTTTGTGGCCCAAAAATGTTGAATAAAAGCAACTGTATAGTCATACTACTATATGTAAAATAGATAATCAACAAGGACCTACTGTATAGCACAGGGAACTCTACTCAGTACTCTGTAATAACCTATATGGGAAAATAATCTGAAAAAGAATAAATATGTGTATATGTATAACTGAATCACTTTGCTGTACACCTGAAACTAACACACCATTGTAAATCAAATACACTCCAATATAAAAAATAAAGAAAAATAAAAGTGACCTTATGTTCAATATTGAGCTCACAAGATGCAGCACTATAAAATAGATCTGACTTTTTCCACAGCAAACTAGAATACATAAAGTTAAAATTAAAATATGGTAGAAGAGCATTCACACATGAACCAGTCTCACGAAACCCCCAATCCAAACAAAAATCCCTAATAGGTTTCTGTTTTACTCAGTGGCTTTAAAGCAGTTGTTAATCATGGACCCATTAAGGAGCCAAAACATATTTGGTTATTTCTGAAGCACATGATCTTGAAGCTCTGTTAGAATCTTCCATAGTTGTATGATGAGAGCTATGTCACAAAGTTAATCATTCCCAGGATGCTTGCATTCGGGGTAATGAAAAACTTCTTGTGCAAGCGGCCATGAATCAGTGAGCATCACATTGCATAATGGGCTCTGAATCATGTGTCAGGGGATCCGAGCCCACGGCTGCACAACGCAGGCCAGGGTTTGTGCCTCTTATTGACATTTTCTGAAGCAGAACTGGAACCACGTGATGCAGGCTTCCTGCCAACCGTCACTTATTGCCAATAATTAAGTCGGATGATATGGAGAAATAGCGCTTCAGTTCCTTCAGAGTTCGAAAAAGAAGACTCTTTGAAGTCCCTGGTTTCTAGCACAGTGTTGTGGCTGGCTGGGATGTGTTACACTTGGTCATTGTAAAAACTACCCAATAAAATGAAAATCAAATATTTTGCTCAAATAGTTCCTGGTATTTGTGTTAGAAACAATAGACATAGCCCCACCATAAAATTATTTTATATGTGAGAAAAGTAAAAGGTCGAAGATGCCAGGAGTCAAAGACATACCCGTAATACATCAAATCTCAATCCATCATGTCTGATGTTCTTGAGAAATACTGTTAGCGAGAAACTATTACTTAATCTTGCCAGTATTATCCAAAGAGAACACTTGCGAAATACTCAAGACAAATAAGCTGTAATTACTACATGAATAAAGAGTCTGTGTAGCCTAAACAGTTTTTGTAACATCAATGCAGACTCTAGTGGAGCACACCAGCAATTAGCCATGTTAACAACATTAGCCAATGTATTTGAGGAGCTCTGAGAGTTAACAGTGCCAGTGGCGGTGTGAGGACTCTGCGAAACGACCTGTTGTTCTCAACAACACCGTAACTGAAAAATTCTTCTGAAACTTAACCGAGGGCCAATTATGCATTCTAGGAACCAACTAGAATATATCTGGCTCCCTAGCCTATATTAGAAATAGTCAATCATCAAATTTAATCTTGATTATTTTCATTTTACTTTTTTCTTTTCAAGAAAAGAACTCTTGGATTCCATCACTAGCAAACTCTTACTGTATTTGAAATCCTGCCCAAGATCTCTGAAAGTTCAAATTAATAAACTGTTTTGTCATCATGGTCTTCATGTCCAACAATGGAACATGCATTTAACAGCATGGAAGAAAGGTTTATACTTCTCCTAAAACATAAAACGCTTATAAATGCTAGGACTCAGTAATTAACTTCTGATTTTTACTCCTTCAATTCTGCATTTATGTATTGATTTGCTTTGATCTATGGCTTTCAGTTTAGCCACTGGTGGTTGAATGAACACAAATCCTCCACAGACCAAGCCAACCTTATGACTAGGCAGGGGCAGCCTCAGCTGGAGCAGCAAATTTCTGTTTCCTGGGTCCATCCTCAGAGAACACATTTAAAAGACAACACAGCAGTAAAGCCTACTCTTTTTTGACTAAAAATAAACTTTACATTTTGACTGAAAATATTTGGGGCTGTAATAATAATAAATTTTATATTAATAATAATTATTAATATATTATTTATATTAGCAATTAATGATCTATATATATATTTTTTTGGCTACACTGTGCAGCTTGTGGGATCTCAGTTCCCCAACCAGGGATTGAACCCAGGCTACAGCAGTGAAAGCTCAGAATCATACCCACTAGGCCACCAGGGAACTCCCTGGTGGAATAATAATAATAAATATTATATTAATAATAACGATTAATATATTAGTAATATTAATAATTAATGATCAATATATTATCATTGTTCTATTATTACTGTTATTCAACAAACATCAGTTTATTCAATAGACATCAGTTCTGATGTACCAGAAGTCAGAAAGCTACTCTGAATACCTTATTTATCAATAACATCCCATGGTACACATGGTTGCATTAGAATCAGCTGGGCAAGTGTCATCAGTGGGAATGGTGCAAGGAGAATCTCCAAAAATCTGCTCCTCTATGTAAGCAATAATTATCAAAATCAACTTTTACAGAACCCTGGAATTCAACCAAAAGCTTGCAACAATCTAAGGAGCATTTATTCAAGAAAAATGACTGAATCTCAATAAGAACATCAAGCTCTGTGGTTTTTAAATTGCTGTATATCCAGCCTCCTTTCCAAACTCCTTGTACAGCTTGAAATCCAACGGCCTCAAAGTCAGTGTAGCCATGACCAGACTACCACCATGACAGAGCTCCCCACAGCTCTATTCCTAGGAATTTGTCATTATCCGACCTGTCTGGCAGCTCCTTGGAGAATCAACTAGTGGGAAAACCCCATTCAAATCAAAGGTCTTGCCTTTATCTGACCTGACTCAGAGCTCCCTCACTGTGAACAGATTTGTCTGTAGAGTATTTGTGGAAAACAACCATTGACAATTGTTTAGCATCCAAATTGTCTGAGGCAGTGATTACAATTGGCATAAATAAGAAGCTGACCAAAACACTGAAAAGGAGAAAATGGGGAATGAGATGTCCACAGGGGCTATGAAAAGCTCTAACATATTCCTAGGAATCTAGAAGGCAATATGCATGTGCAGGGCTGTATGTACACTCAGGAGAGACCTAAGAAGGCCCTAACTCTTACCTCTGGTTGACCTTGAGGCTCTGAACAAATAGGAAGTGAAGACTAAACCAGGGTTGCCAATTCCCTGACAAAGCATTGATGACATGCCCCAACATGCACACAGAGCCCTTCTGCAAGAGCTGGAGACTTATCGGTTCAAGGAATTTAAAGGAATATCAGTCCAGCTAATAGCTGACCACTGAACTAACCAAGCAGAGATTTCAGTGACCACACATAACAAAGAATACATTATTATTTCAGGCAAATCTATAAATAAACAAATAACAACAATAATGGACAGCAACTATAAATGCGGGAAGGGGATGCAAGGATCTGATTTTCAGAGTTGGACATTATATTATTTTAAATGTCCATAATTCAACAAGATATTATGACATGCAAAGAAATAAGAAAGTGTGACCAATACAAGGAAAAGAAGCAATAAATAGGAACTGTCCCTGAAAAAGCCAAGACTCTGAACTTACTAGAAAAGATTTTAAATCAGCTCTTTTAAATATGTTCAAAGAACGAAAGTATGAGAACAATGTCTCACCAGACAAGGACACTTAATAAAGAGATATTGTAAAAAGGGAACTAAAGAACCATTCTAAAGTCAAAAATATAAACTGAAACAAAAAATTCCCTACACAGTCTCAAGAGCAGTTTTGACACAGCAGAGGAATCAGTAAGCTTGAAAACATATCAATAGAAATCATCAAATTTGAAAAGTAGAGAGAAAAAGATCAAAGAAAAATGAACAGACCCTCAAAGACCTGTGGGATATCATCAAATGTACTAATATATGTATAATGGGAGTTCCAGAAGGAGAGGACAGAAAGGAGTAGAAAGAATATTTAAAGAGATAATGACCAAAAACTTCTCAAATTTGACAAAAGACATGAACCACACATCCAAAAAGCTCAATGAAATCCAGTCAGGATCAACTCAAAGAGATCCACACCGAAACACATTATAATGTGTGCTAAAGCCGGAGAATCCTGAAAGTAGCAGGAGAGAAGGAACTTGTTATTTACAAGGGGTTCTCAATAAGATTAACAGCTAATTTCTCATCAGAAACCATAAAGGCCAAAAGGCAGTGGCATGACATATTCAAAGTGCTGGAAAAAAACAGACTGTCAACCAATAACCCTATGTCTAACAAAATTACACTTCAAAAATGAAGGAAAAATTAAGATATTCCAAGACAAACAAAAACATAAAGAATTTGTCACTAGCAGAACTTTCTTAAAATAAATATTATAAAGGGAGGCCTTCTGGTTGAAATGAAAGGACACTAGAGAGTAATTCAAATCCACATGAAAAAAATGAGGTGTACTGATAAAGTTAATTACATACATAAAAGACAGTAGAAATGTATTTTTCATCTGTAACTTTTTCCCTCCAATTGGAATTCAAAGACAACTGCATAAATTAATCATTATAAAGCTATTCTCACAGATTTATAATGCATAAAGATTTAATTTATATGATAATAATAGCACAGAGGGAGGGAAGGGTACAAAGCTACATTAGAGCAAAGTTTTTATGTACTATTGGAATTAAGTCGGTATCAATCCAAAATAGATTTATAAGTTAAGATGGTAATTGTACTTCCCCAAAAAACCATTAAGAAAACAAGTCCAAAGATATATACAGCAAATGAAATGACCAGGGAATTAAAATGATACACTAGAAAATATCTGTTAAACACAAAGAAGTAAGAGAGAAAAAAGAGACGTGACATGTAGAAAAATAGCAAAATGGCAGATGTAAATACTACCTTATCAATAATTATATTAAATGTAAATGGTTAAACTCCATCAAAAGGCAGAAGGAGCAGAATGAATTAAAATAACATAATCCAACTTTGTGCTGTCTACAAGAGACATGCTTTAGATTCAAAGGTATAAGTAGGTTGAAAGCAAAATGATAGGAAAAATATGCCATGCAAAGAACAACCAAAAGAAAATTGGAGTGTCTACACTAATATCAGACAAACCAGATTTTAAGATAAAAACAGTTACTATAGATAAAAAAGCACATCTTATTATGATAAAAGTGTTAATCCATCAAGAAGACATAATAATTATAAATATATACGCATAACAGCAGAGTCCAAAATAAATGAAGAAAAACTAACAGAATTGAAGGGAGAAATACACAGTTCAACAATAATAGTTGCAGATGTGAATACCTCAAGGGAGGTATTGACATCTGACAGGAGGGGGAGGAAGAGAGGAGGAAGAAGGGAACACTTTCACACTTTCTAAATCATTCTATGAAGCCAGTATTATGCTGACATCCAAATCAGTCAAAGTCAAAGACATCACAAGAAAAGAAAACTACACAATAATATTCCTTATTAACATAGACCCCAAAATCCTGAACAAAATACTAGCAAGCCACATCCAGCAACATAAAAAAAGAAGAAAAAAAAAAAGGAGTATACACCATGACCAAGCAATTTATCCCAGGAATGCAAGGTTGGTTTAACATCTGAAAATAAGTCAATGTAATAACCATATCAATAGAATAAAAAACAGCAACCACATGATCAAATGAATAGATGATGGCATAAGGAGAGACAATGAAATAGAATTAAGAGTTTAGAAATAAACCCTTACATTATGGTTAACTTATTTTTGGCAAGGTTACCAAGATAATACAATGGAGGAAAGAACAGTCTTTTCAACAAGAGTGTTGGGACAACTGGATATCAATATACAAAAAAGGAAGTTGGGTCTTACATGGTATACAAAAATTAACCAACGTGGATCAAAAATCTAAATGTAAAAGCTAAAACTATAAAACTCTTAGACAAAAACTTAGATCTTCACCACCTTGTATTGGCAATGGTTTCTTAGATATGATACCACAAGCACAGACAAAAGGAAAAATTGATAAACCAAACTTCATCAAAATTTAAAACTTTGAAATGGTCAAAGGACACCATCAAGAAAGTGAAAAGGCAACCCACAGAAGAAAGACTTACTTACAAATCACATATCCAATAAGGGACTTATATCCAGAATATATAAAGAACACTTACAACTCAATAATAAAATGACACATAACCCAATTAAATATGGGCAAAGGGTTTGAATGGACATTTCTCTAAAGAAGATATATAAATGGCCAACAAACACATGAAAAGACGTTCAATATCATTAGTCCCTAGGGAAATGCAAATCAAAAGCACAATGAGATACTACTTCACACCCACTAGGATGGCTATAAACAAAAAGAAGGCCGATAACAAGTGTTGGTGGAAGGTAGAGAAATTAGAACACTCATATATGCTGGTAGGATTGTAAAATCGTGCAGCCACTCTGGAAACCAGTTTTGTAGTTCCTCAAAAAGTTAAACATAAAAAAAAAAAAAAAAAAGTTAAACATAAAGTTGTTTTATGCCCTAGTAATTCCACTTCTAGGTATATACCCAAGAGAAATGATAACATATATCCCTACAAATAGTTGTACAGATAGGCTCATAACAGCATTATTTATAATAGCCCCAAAGTGGAAGCAACCCAAATGTTCATCAATTGATGAATGGATAAAAAAAATGTGGTATATACATAGAGTGGAATATTTTCAGCCATAAGGAGAAATGAAGTACTGATACATGTTACACCATGGATCTGCTTTGAAAATATTATGCTGAGTGAAAAAAGCAAGACATAAAAGGCTATATATTGTATAATTCTATTTATATGAAATATTTAAAGTAGGCAAATCCAGAGACAGAAAGTAGATTAGTGATTGCTAGGGGCTGGGGGGAGGGGCAATCAGGGTTGACTGGTAATGGGTACAGGGCTTCTTTTTGGCATGATGAAAATATCTACAATTAGATAGTGGTCATGGTTGTACAACTCTGTGAATATGCTAAAACCACTGACTTGTACACTAGAAAGGGTGACTTTTATTGTATGTGAATTATATCTCAAAAAAAAAAAATTTACCAAGGTGGCTTTTATCTCAATAGCAATTTTAGGGCTCCAAACACAGAATCAATTCAGAAGTTATGGAATGGAGTCCCAAAATATATCTTGAGGGTACTTTTTCCAGGTGCCAGCAGCTTTGAGAATCCCTGCCCTCAGGTTAATGAATAGACAAGATGAGGTCTTTTTTTTCTTATAGATGTGGCCTCCCTCCATTCTGCATCCGCCGACGGTCACGGCCAGGTAGGACTGGTCCAGGCCAGGACTTGGCTGACTCCTTTCCCTGGTTCTCTTAACCACCACACTCCTCCTCACATTCACTTTCTAAGACTAGCTTATCCTGGGGTAGATTAAAAATGTCAGGTCTGTCGAGTTTTTCAGGAAAGTCAACATACATTTTCAGATCTACACAGGTGAACTTTTTTTTTTTTAATACGCACATAGCGAATGAGAGCTCACGCACTCTACCTGAACTCAGGAGTACCAGGCCTGCGGATGGTCAGTCTTTTTAGAAGAGTGGTTGGACAATCACAAGCCACATACACATTCCCACAAAGACCAGGGCAAAAGAAAGTACCTTTCATGTTATGTGCAAACCTCTGTTTGTGTTCTGCAAGCATCTCATAGAGTCACTGACAGGTAATACGAATAAATATACCAATCACACCTTTCCAATAATTACAATTTCTTTCCACCAAGTCAGATGTGGGCTGTCATTTCCTGTGTTTTGTGGCACATCACACATTTCTTGTATTTTTAAAGCACTCAAATTAGGGCCACTCTTGAGCAAGTTCTAGGCTTCGTAAAAAGTCTGTTTCAGAACAGTGTTAATAGACGACTCAAAAGAAATGTTACTCAATGTAGGAGAGGCTGTGAGGAGTTGGAACTTTTCTCGGTTGCCAAACCGCTCTTCACTTTCTGTAAACTGCACAAAGGATTCATTTAACACGCTTCGGAGGCTGAAAGTGAAAGTAACTCAGACTATTTTCAGAAAGGTCAAGAAGCACATTTGCCCATCTTCCAATTCCTCTGAAACCTTGGCCTGTGAACATCACAACTAAAAGAACACAGTTCCCTCCTGAGCTGTCACTCGGCGCCGCGGTGATTTTACTCTTTCTCTCAGAAGAGTTCAGGCCCCACTCTGTGAAATGGGTTCACGAGAGACTGTTTGGAGAACATCTGACAGGCAGTCTTTGGAAATGTATTAGGACCGAAACATGGCAGTGAGATGTGGTGGGCGGATGGTGCAGGCAGCCCACCTTGTTCCTGGCCTGGTCACGGCTCACCCGCCGCAGGGACTGCATCCTCCAGCATCTCCTCTGTGACAGGGCGGCCACCAGGCAGCCATGTGAAAGCCAACAGGGTGATGAGAAAATGGGCAATCCTTCCTTCCCAGCCCTCAGAATTGGTACTATAAACATGGCATTCAGGCCTAAGGGTAATTTTTCTTAAAATATTAAAAGAACTACTGCTTAAACTATGGATTATCCCAAGGACCGGAGTTGTTATTAACCACAGCCCCACTTAGGCAGATTACTGCTTTCTGTGCTTCTTTATGACCCAGCCCAACAAGTGAGCTGCCTCTGCAGCCATGTATTTCCCACCTATTCAGCCCGTGTGGGAGCTGAAGGGGTGCCATCTGGATCACTTCAGGGACAGAGATGAGTTAGAGGAACTGTCCTCTGTCCCACCCCCTTGCCCACTTTCTGCTTCAACCTCAGTGTCAGGGAGCTGCTCCTGGGCCTGGGAGAGTGGAAGCAGCTTCCCCTACTGACCAGAGCCCTCATCTCTGTTTGTGGACAGATGCAGAGCAGAGCGGAAGAGGGGTTTTGGGAGTGGGGGGTCTGTGTGCCTTCCTCTGGCCCCTGGCAGCCTCGAAGTTTCCAGTTTCACACTGTGGTTCTAAAAGAGCCAGCCACCAGGTTTCCCCTGACCTCTTGTCTCCTGAGTGAACGCCCAGGTTCCTGAACACGGCCCCGAACTGGACGTGGTTGTGAGACCCACCTCCCTGTCCCAACAGTTCTCTTCTGAAACATGAAACAAGTAAAATATCACCACCACTTCTGTAGAAGGCAACCTTACTGATTCCAAAGCCCTTTTGCCTGGACACATCCAGTCTGTCTTTGCAGTTATCACAAATGACTACGATTCCTTCACAGATGAAGAAACAGGTTCAGAGGGAGCAGATGCTTTACCTGGTCTCATCACTGGTTTCAGAAGAGTTGAAACTTGGGCAAAGAATGCCTGTGTGACTAGAGAGAAGTCCGAGCGCTGCAACTAGAGAAACCCAAACAGACCCCCAGCTGACCTCGCATTGTAACGAAAAAGGATCCTGCGTGCTTCAACAAAGATCCCGTGTGCCGCGATGAAGACCCAATGCAGCCAAAAAATACAACGAAAAAAAAAAAAAGAACTCCTGTGTGCTTTCCAGAAAAGCACAGAGGGAATCTACAGCCACCTGAAACTGTGACACTGAGAAGTGAATACAAGACTCTAGGTGAGCTTGACCAGTGCAGAATAGAGCAAGATGCACATTATGCTTCCCCAAAAGAAGCATGGGGTGCTCTTCACCCACACATGCTTCTTTTCTGATGGGTATCCCTATCAAACACGAGTCCTCAGACTCACTGCTCACAGCTGCCAAGATGGGCTCTGTATTCTCCAGGTGTCGTGATGAACGTCGGGGCTCTGAATTCAGAATGCCTGACACAAATCCAACTCTGGCCTCAGCTTCTTAAGCTAGAAAATGACAAACCCATTTCCTAAGGTTTTTGAGTATTGGATGTGAACATGCAGGCAAAGGGCTCGGTTTAAAGGAGACGCTGAGCAGGCATTGCTGTAACTGTCACACTGCCTGCCCATCGTCAGATCATTCGATACACACACTATCTCTTGCCAAGTCATGAGAAAACTAGAACCAATCTGGGCAAAGGTTGACATACACATGTATCGGTAGCCTTTGGCTGTGTTGTTCAGCTGTTTTCAGGCTTAAGAGTAATGACAGGTCAACAGCTCCAGGTTCAATTCCTGACCCCACCACCCACCTGTAATCAGGTTATGCTCCAGCCTCCTGCTCTAGGTCCCAGGAATAACCAGTGCCTCTTCTTTCCTGGATGCTATGAAGAGTAAATACAATAGCGCATGGAAACACCTGGAAGTATTTAGGGCTTCATAAATGGTAGTCATTATTATCATAACAATACCCGGTCCTAATTCTCTCATCGTATTCACATTAGTATCTTCAATGATATTGTCAAAATGTCCCCTTGATCAAAACACATAATACTGTGTTTTCTACACTTTTAAGATGGGACTGACATGCTGGTGGCTACGAGCTCACTTTGCTGGTCCCAGGGAATTGTCAGCTCACTGAGGAAGGGCTATATTCCTACCTTGCCTCCTTTAAGCTGGTGTGCGGACGACTGTCATGAGGGCTGGCCCTGACCACTCGAGAGGTGCATGTCTTGGTCTGTCCTTGGGGTCTGTCCTTTATTCTCTCTGTCAGGTGCCCAGCTGGCTCACACTGCCCTGAGGATTGGTTTGAGAACTATGGCACACCAAATTGTGCCTATCCCTCTGAGGGGTAACTGAATTTTGGGAGGTTCCCAAAGAAAAGGCATTTGAAACAGTGAGTTTTTAGGGCTTGAGACCCACAAATATTTTGAGCAGGGTGTTTGATCCCCCTATCTGCCAAAATACCCCCAACCACAATCTGTAGCATCTCATCTCTGCAGAAGAGTGGCTCTCATTTTACCAACATATTACCAAGTAACTTTAAAATGCTCTGTTTTTTCTTTTGTGACACACGTACACATTCTTTTTAAATATAAGAAAATTTTGACTGTCTTTTGATAAAGCCCAATAAATGCTGACATACACTGTTTAACTAGGTAAGTAGACAAATAATAACGGCAGGATTAACCATTTAAGAAGTCTGCCTGCCTGCCAGGATTTTTGGACCCCAAATCAGAGCAAATGTAGGGCCTCACTTAACCAGAAGAGGGAGTTAGGGTTAAGTGAGGAAAAGGGTCAGTGGGTAGCCAGCTATGAGTCCACATGAAAATTAAGCATTTTCTGTAAGTGTGGTTTACACGAAATGACACCCCACTTCTCCAGTCCATGTCCAGAGTGCTATTGTAAGTATCGTCAGAAAAGTAACACTGTGTGACACACCAAATTTCTTGACAGCCAGAGGGGGGAAAAAAAAGACAGGAAAACCATGTCTATTTTTTATTGAAAACAACACAAAGTTGAAATGACCCTTTAAATCACAGAAAATGAATCACAGGAAATCTGAGTCTTCTTTTGGCCGTGACTACAAGTCCTCTCTTGACTCAGAATCTCTGTCACTTGGAGACCTCTTTTTCTTTCAGAGATAAGTTATAAATTAACCAGCACTACATTACCTCAAGACTAGTAGGTTTCCTGCTCTGAGATAACGTGAAACGTTTTTCCCCTAAACTGTAAGTGTGTCTGGTTAATCATCCTCCCTCTTGGTCGCCTTTAATTCATCTGAACATATGGATACATCCACTGTGTTACCAGCTTGCATCATGTGGTTTCAGTGTAAGGACTTGAAAACACTCCAAGCCCTGGAGGAAAACCAAAGGAGCTTCTGGCCCACGTGCTAATGCAGGCACTCCCTCAGGGACGAGCACGCCCCCCCAGCACCCAGCCACTGGGCTTCAACCCATGGGGAGTGTTAGGACCACCCTCCAGCAAGACTGCCCTGCTGAAGAGAAAAGCAAGGGAAAGGCAAACATCTATACAGACAGCTGCGCAGACACGTTGAAGTGACTACAGGATGATGTCTTTGCTTTCAGATACATTGACTTAATCACTCCAGGGACTTAATCAGAACTTGTTAGGAAATTAAATGGCGTTCAATCAGCAGCAGACTACGAATCCAAGTTAGGAGAGACAAGTCACTCAACACACTCAATATTTTCCCCCATGAACATAATTATTTCCTACTCAGTTAGAATGGAAGTGGCATTTGCACATGTCACGGACAGAGCCAAGGGGTCCTGAAACGTCTGAAGGATCATGAAAACTAAGACCAGCACTTTATTTGCAAATTATCCTGCAGGAAATGAATGGTACAAGTTTATCAGCAAAGTGTACACACCACCAGATACAATCACCACAGAGCCGAATGTAAATTTTAACAAGCGCCTTTCATATGATGGCGATCAGCTGAGCAAACATCATAGTCTGCACAGAGTCAGCAGCAAAGGTGACAAAGAGCACAGCGCTTGCTGTAGTACAAGGACGCGCACAGTAAGCAGGCCTGCCCCCTGGCAGGGTGCCCATCAGCTGAGGTTAAGTCCACGCTTATCTCTTTCAAGGATTTTAGAATTGAGATTGAGAGTTCAATTTCTCAAATTAAAAAACAAAAGTTTCGGTGATTTAAAAAATTCCAAGTCTATATATGCTTTAAAAGAGCAAGGAAGCTGTGGTGCGGAGCATGGGAATGCATGAAACAGGCAGTCAACCACGTGTCGAACTTGACTTCACTGCAATGAAGCACAGCTGCAGTGTTCGGGGACAGTGGGGGACCCCTGGAGCTGGCAAGTAACAGGCGCGGGTCCTGGAAAAGGGGGGTTTCTCCAGCACTGCTGGACTCAGCCCTGGATGCAGCCTCAAAAGGCAGTGTGGTTTGATGAAACGAACACAAAATAAAGCTAGCCCAAATTCATTCAGGGAGCTGTACTGTTCCGCTCCCTTTTGCACACTGAATTCTACAGCTGACTATTTCCCACACACTTCCTATCTGTCCCCCAGGCAAGCCTATATAAACTCACACACCCCTGGAGCTCCTCCATTTCTAGTTGCTTATCTGGCCAGGGGTAGAAGGGCATGATGTTTGTTAGAACGGGGAGAGAGGGGTGCTGTGTTCACCTCCTTTCCTTACTGAAATCAGCTGCAAATAGCTGGGGAGAAGGAAGCAGAAAGCAGGCTCTACTTCACCCTTCATCCAGGACCAAGTCACTTCTAAGGGCCAACCTTGGCTGCACCATTTTATTTCTGGGTTAGGCCAGGGGGCCAGGTCACTTGCTAGGAGGGCTTAGAGGTACAACAGTTCCAGGCCTCCAGTTGGCCTCCACAAGGCCTTTGGTCCCAGTCTCTGACTGGATTAATTCTCCACCATCCATACTGTATTCTAAGACTGACTACGTAAAGAGGTCACCTGACAGAATCAGCAATGGAAAGGTGGTTTCTTCTAAAATCCAACATGCAATGATTTATTCAATACAAAAAGAATGGGGTAAGAGAAAAATTTCCACGTTTTCTTTTCACGAATTTTACTTATATTTGATAATTTTCACTCAGAATTCTATCAGCTCCTTTTTCAGTATGAGATGTATGTGTGCGGGTGCATGTGTACAATCCCTTGGAAACTTTATTTGGTATAACTTCACATTTTTGGTACAAAGAAATAATTTTATTTTCATACTGTAGCACAGGAGACATACAATCAATATTTTTTCCTAGCGTGTGCAATATATAAATTATTCACATTAAAAAAATTAAGAACAGAAAGCCTCATATGCAGGAGGTATTTAAAAATGTATACCTAATTTTGAATTGGCGTTTTTGACAGTATACACTATTAGCTTTATAAATCTGAATGAAAATGATGATACACATTTGAACAAGTACACATAGGGGTCCACTCCAGATACTTAATTCAGTATGTGGATAACTCGCTCTTCACTTTGGTCTCTGGGATTCCAGATGCTGAGGCATACGTGAATCTGAAAGATACTTCCAGAAGTATATTTATTACACTGGCATTTTAAAGATTTCTCTTTCTTCTACTCTCCTTTATAACGAGGGGTCCTTTTCTCTTTAAAAGCAAGAAGACCTTCAAGTCTGTCTTTCGTTGGAATGGTCTAAGAGAAGCAAAACATTGTTATCTATGCCAAAAAATAAAGACAACTGTGAAAGTTTAATGAGCTTTAATTAAGGAAACTAATTAGAAGACAATCTAAAATTTTGAAATCATTTGAACAATTTAAATTATGTGACCAAATTTATCATTCTAACTCTAAGATGCTTTTTTTCCCATTTCAAATATACTTCAATAAAATTGACTTTATTTTTTTTAGACAATTTTAGGTCTATCAAAAAACTGAGCAGAAAGTTCAGATTTCCCATATACTCCCTCAAGCCCCCCCCACTGTTTCCCCTATTATTAACATCCTGCATTAATGTGATACATTTGTTACAACTAATGAGCCAATATTAACACAATATTATTAACTAGTCCATAGTTTATATTAGGGATATTCCATGGGTTTTGACAAATGCATAATGTCACGTATCCACCATTACAGTATCACAGAGGATAGTTTCACTGCCCTCAACATCCCTAATGTGCCGCCTAGTCATCCCTTATCCCCCACCCCAGTGTCTTTTCCAGAACGTCATATAGTTGGAATCATATAGTATGCAGGCTTTTAAGACTGAAATCCTTCACTTAGCAATATTTATTTAAGGTTCCTTCCTGTCTCTTCCTGGTAGGATAGCTCATTTCCTTTCATTGCTGAATAACACCCCACTTATACATGTACTACAGTTTATCCATTCACCTACTGAAGGACATCTTGGTTGTTTGCAAGTTTTGCAATTAGGAATAAAGCTGCTGTAAACACCGGTGTGTAGGCTTTTGAGTGGACATAAGTTTTCAACTCATTTGGGTAAATACGTAATAACATGATTGCTAGGTCATGTGGTAAGACTTATGTAAGAAATGGCCAAACTGCGGTATCTTGTTTTTATTTGCATTTCTTAATGACATATAATGTGGAGCATATTTACCTATGATTATTTGCCATCTGTACATCTACTTTGGTGAGGTATCTCTTCAGACCTTATACCCAGTTTTTAATGGGTTATTTTCTTACTGTTGAGTTTTAAAAACTCTTTGTATGTCTTGGATACATGTCCTTTATCAGATATATGTTTTGCAAAGATATTTTTCCCAGTCTGTGGCTTGTCTTTTCATTCTCTTCACAGTGTCTTTTGCAGAGTAGAAGTTAATCTTAATAAAGTCAAACATCAATTTTTTCTTTCATGAATTACACTTATGGTGTTGTATCTAAAAAGCCATTGCCAAACTCAAGGTCACCTAGAATTTCTACTATATTATCTTCAAGATGTTTTATAGTTTTTCATTTTACATGTAGGTCTATGGCACATTTTGAGTTAATTTTTGTGAAGGGTGTAAGGTCAGTGTCTAGATTTTTTTTTTTTTTGTAGTTGAATGTCCAGATGCTTCAGTACTATTCCTTTTTAAGACTATCTTTTCTTCATTGAATTGCCTTTCCTCTTTTGTCAAAGATCAGTTGACTATATTTGTATGAATCTACTTCTGGGCTCCTTATTCTGTTCCATTGATCTATGTGTCTTTTCTTTTGCTAGTACCACACTATTTTGATTATTGTAGCTTAATTGTAAGTCTTGAAGTCAAGTAGTGTCATTCCTCCAAACTTGTTCTTTAATAGTGTGTTGGCTAATCTGGGTCTTTGGACTTTCCATATAAACTTTAGAACTGGTTTGCCAATATTAAGAAAATAACTTTCTGGAATTTTTATTGGGATTGCATTGAATCTATGATCAAGTTGGGAAGAAGTGACATCTTAATAATACTGAGTCTTACTATCCATGAATATGGGATATCTATTTGTTTAAATTGTGATTTCTTTCACCAGAGTTCCCTCTTTAGCCTGTTGATGTGATGAATTATATTAACTGATTTTTGAGTGTTGAACAAGCCTTGCATATCTGGGGAAAAATCTCACTTGGTTGTGGCATGTAATTCCTTTTATATATTGTTGGATGTAGCTTGCTAATATTTCATTGAGGATTTCTATATCTATGTTGATGAGAGATAATGGTTTATAGTTTTCCTTTCTTGTAATGTCTTTAGTTTTGTTATCAGTCTAATACCGTCCTCATGGAATGAGTTAGGAAGTATTCCTTCTGCTTCTATTTTCTGGAAAAGATTGTAGATAACTGGTGTAATTTCTTCCGTAAATGTTTGGTAGAATTCACCAGTGAAACCATCTGCGCCTGGTGCTTCCTATTTCGGAAGTTTGTTAATTATTGATTTAATCTCTATAACAAACATAGGACTATTCATATTAGCTGTTTCTCCTTGGATGAATTTTGGTATATTTTGTCTTTCAAGGAATTGGTCCATTTCATCTAGGTTATCAGATTTGTGGGCATATATAGTTCACAGTATTCCTTTATCCTTTCAATGTCCATAAGATCAGTAGTAACAACCTTTCTTGCATTTCTGATATAATTTTTGTCTTCCTTTTTCATTGATTATCCTGACTAGAAGTCTGTCAATTTTATAGATCTTTACAAAGAACCAACTTTTGATTTTGTTTTCTATCTATTGTTTCCCCTTTTTCAATTTCACTGATTTCTGCTCTAAAGTATTATTTGTATTCTTCTGATTTGGGATGTAATTTGATCTTCTTTTTCCACTTTTGAAAGGTGGAAAGTTATTATTGATTTTAGATCTTTCTTCTTTTCTAATATACATATTTAATGCTATAAATTTCTCTCTAAACATTGTTTTTCATATATTCCCACAAATTTTGATAAGTTGTATTTTCGTTTTGATTTAGTTCAAAATATATTTTAATTCCTCTTGAGACTTTCTCTTTGACAAATGTTATTTAGAAGTACACTGCTTAACCTTATTAAAAAGATTACATCTCACCATTAATAGGTGGGGTTCCATCTATCTTTCTGTTATTGACTTCTAGTTTAATTCCATTGTGGTCTGATGGAATACTTTGTATGATTCCTGTTACATTTGATAAGGTGTGGCCAAATATGCTTTTAAAATTTTTCTTCAGACTCTGAGGTTGTCCATTTGTAAGAGGTTTGTAATTTAGTTCATTCATGGTATGTGCTCATCAATGACAGGTGGTAATTTATATATACAGACCAGGCGCAGAGTAACACTCTAGCTATTGCTCCTAATTCATGATACTGCCATGCTTAAATGGGAGCTGACACAGTTTCCAATTCTCAGAAAAGGTAGAACAAAACTCTTGTGCTACTTTAGATGCCTTAGAACAAGCATCTAAAGTATCTTTCATTTAAAAAAGGATGGAAGAAAGGAAGGGAGGAAGGAAGATTTGTTCCTCTATAAAAAACCCTATTAATTTGTGTACAAAAAAGAAAACTGTATATGTAATTGAACTAGTGAACTTTCAGTGGGTAGGAGGAAAGGCTCAGAACATCAGGAAAAGCCAATGAGTCTCAAATACTGATGTTTCCTGGAGGCACGTGCTCACAGCTGCCTTCCTCACACCTCTCTACACTGGAGTGAGGGTTCAAGACCACACCCAGAAAACACAACATGAGCCAGAGAGACAGCTACAGCACAAATGGTACTAACTTAACTATTCTAAGCATTTTCTAAATTACATAGACAGGAGTCATTAGTATGGGGAACAGAATCAGTCATAAGAGCTGGTAACAGTCAAACAGCAGAAACAAATAATTTCAACCCATCTGTATGATTTTGTAATAGTGTATATATATCATGGTTCAGTGATATATAATTTAGTTGACTTATACAGAAGGTAAGGGGTATCTGCATTGAATTCGTGGTTGTATTACATACCTGAGCATAACAAGCTTCTTCTATGGCTAATCCTGTTATTAAATCGACCTGAGGATAAAAATATAATTCATTTCAGCAAGAATTACTTTTTAAAATATGGTATACTCAATACAAATATAAATTCAAATTTAATAACCTTATTCCAAAAGAACAGAATTCTTTGATGTAATACAGCAAATCAGAAGTATGACCAGCACGAGAAACTCTGGAACCAGGTTGCCTGGGTTCAAATTCTGACTCTATCATATGGGAGCTGTGTAACTCTAGTTACCCAGGTTATTTAACCTCTCTTGTCTCAGAGAGGTGCATCTGAACAAGGAGCTAATTACAGTTATCTACCAAATGGGGTTATTGTGAGGATCAAATCAGTTAATCTAGGTGAAGTCTTTATAAACTACATAAGCTATACATTGGGTTGGCACATAGTTAGGGTCATATAAGGTTTTTGCTATTAGCATTGTTACTATTTCTTTTTTTAGAGAATTTTTTTTTAATTAATTCATTTTATTTATTTTATTTTTGGCTGTGTTGAGCCTTCGTTGCTACGCGTGGGCTTTCTCTAGCTGTGGCAAGCGGGGGCTACTCTTCATTGTGGTGCGTGCGCTTCTCATTGCGATGACTTCTCTTGTTGCGGAGCACGGGCTCTAGGCGCGTGGGCTTCAGTAGTTGTGGCACGTAGGCTTAGTAGTTGTGGCTCGCGGGCTCTAGAGCGCAGGCTCAGTAGTTGTGGCGCACGGGCTTAGTTGCTCCACGGCATGTGGGATCTTCCTGGACCAGGGCTCGAACCCGTGTTCCCTGCATTGGCAGGCGGATTCTTAACCTCTGCACCACCAGGGAAGTTCCAGCATTGTTACTATTATGTAAGAATTTTTAAAAACCAAATACTTTGTAAATTTTTAAAAATGTATTTATTACTAACATATTTAACCTCTTTTTACTGCTGTGAAGGCCAGGAAAATATAGTGGCCTCTGGGTCTGCAAGGAAGAAATATCTTTCTTCAAAATTCCTGTAATTAATTATCCAAAATACAACTGCTGTAATGAAAAGCCCAATGTAAATGGGTACCTGCATTGCTCCCTTGCCCTGCTTACTTCTCCCCTGTCCTGGGGCCTCCACTCCTTTGGAGCTCTCTCTCCAGAGTAACCCCAGGGCCCCCTGCAGGGTTTATGTGTGTCTCACTGCAGAAAGCACATCAAGAAGTTAAAGAGGGTCTCCATCTTTAGGAGGACCTTTGAGCCAGGAAGTTCTCCTTAGAACATTTTTTTATAATATGATACTGGTGCTGAGAATACACAGAATGCCCTTTTCTTTTGGTTTTCTATGAACTACTAGCCAATAAATCTATTAACTCAATGGCATAAATAATAAGCATGTCATATGCTGCAGGGCATCAGTGAAATTACTGAATTCTGTGATTATGATACTGAAGCAACAACAGATACAAGCAGAATGCAATCACTGATGTAGCTAAAAAGAACCTCAGTAGCTTTCAGTAATCATAGCAGTGAAACAGCTATATTTTAGAATATTAAAAAATAATGGTTCATTTAAGTTAAATCTCCACTACCTATTCCAACAAGAAACTCAAACTTAAGGCACTTACCTCCATCCCTTGATTAATTGCTAATTTTGCCACTCTCATTGCAACAGGTCCCTAAAATTCAAATTAAAGAAACATATTTTAATTATTTATGCAAATCATGTTGTACATCTCAGTCAAATTCAGAAATTCCCTTTGCTGGATCCATGGCATAGAGGCAACAATGGCTGTAAGACAGTTGATGGAAAATGTGTTTTAGGAGCCTTGCAAGGCCTTAATTAAACAGCAATTGTAACAATCTATTGCACCAGCATGTTATGCAGATTTCACAGCATGCTGTGGCACAGCAAACTATATGCTTGGAGGTCAGCAGGTGGTATGTGTCCAGTAGAGGGCTTTTCATTGTTCAGCAAATTTCCCTACAAGTTAAGTAGGAAAACGAAAAGGAGATAAAGTGCTTGGCACAATAACACACCCATTAGTGGTTCGACAGAACCCTGGGCTGGAGATGAGGCTGACACTATTGATTAACATGGGATTCAGATATCATCTGTTTCAGGCAGTGGAGCTGTATCTTTCTTCCCTGGGCATCAATAACTAACCACGATGATGATGTATTAGTAAAGACGCGTCCTCCAGGCAGTGCTCCCACATCACACAAAAGCTTCAAGTCCAAATAAGTCCTTCAGGATGTGTGAGGGTCATAGAGGAAAGAATTAGGAGTCCTCTGTGAGAAGGGACACATAACTTTGTCTTAGAAACCATAATCCTCCAGATGGAATTTAATTTATTTGATCACATTTTAAATTCCTGAAAATTGTTTATTGGGTGATGAATTAGAATTCAATGGCGTGTTTTAAAGCATCTTTTGAATTAAAATGCAAGAGGCTCTAAATAACAGGCACAACAAAGGACTCCAATAAGTGAATGGATAAATGTAGGATGGCATGAAAAATGCCATTTTTCGGTTATCTACTTTAACCTATCTAAATTCTCTTCCTAAATCACATGCTGAAAAATCTTTTTCAGAGACTGCAATTTTCCGAGGCTTAGGCAAGTATCTCAGTTAGAATCCTTCCAGATGTGATTTGTATGTATGTTACACATACTAGTTTTTTTTTTTTCCTTTCAAGATCATCAATTCATTTTTTTTTTAACAGAGTGCTCCTCTCCACAGGAAACTTATCCATTCACTTTTTAAAATTTTATTTATTTATTTATTTATGGCTGTGTTGGCTCTTCGTTTCTGTGCGAGGGCTTTCTCTAGTTGTGGCAAGCGGGGGCCACTCTTCATCGCGGTGCGCGGGCCTCTCACTATCGCGGCCTCTCTTGTTGCGGAGCACAGGCTCCAGACACGCAGGCTCAGTAATTGTGGCTCACAGGCCTAGCTGCTCCGCGGCATGTGGGATCTTCCCAGACCAGGGCTCGAACCCGTGTCCCCTGCATTGGCAGGAAGATTCTCAACCACCGTGCCACCAGGGAAGCCCCTCCATTCACTTTTATTACCAGTTGACCCAGACAAGTGCTAGTCAAACTTGCATATGCACACAACTCCCCAAGCCCCTGGTTGCAATGGAGATGCAGATTCAGGGGTCTGGCATGCGCCGGGGATTCTGCACGTCTAACATGTTCCCCGCGGACGCCTGGACTGCTAGACCACAGACCACACTTTGGGCAGCAAGGTTTATAAAACTGGAGAAACAGGAAAGTGAAAATGCTATTAGATGTAACGCTTAATTAGTTTCTCTTTTGAAATATAAAACCAGTGCCTCTTCTTTATATACAAACTTTTTTCCTAAGATAGAAAAATGGAAGTAACATATAATACAGAAATCACCTAGAAATACTAATTTTATAGAAGCTTTCTAATTATTAAGAAGACTAATCATTTTGTAACAAGGTCTGTAAAAATGAAGATTATTCCACCTCAAATTCTGTTTTGTAACTTTTGTATACAGTTTCACAGTTACACATTTTCCAAAGTCATTTGACATCTCCCTTCACCTGGGGAAAAATTAATTTCAGCAATTAATGTTCTCAGAGGCGTGTCCTTCAGATGAAAGAGACGATGAGTTCAGCCTGGTTTACCACGTGGTAGGGTGCAGCCAGATGTCAGGTTGGAGGTGGGGAGAAGGGGGCTCTCAGGCGGGGTGAGCTGTGGGCAGTGATGGCATTAACAGCACTGCAGTCACAGGAGAAAAAGCCAGTTCCCAGGAGTGAGATAAGGAACCTGAACCACAGAGGTGCCAGGGGGCTAATGAGCCACCTGGGCAGAGCTCTGGAACAGGGAGCTGAATCCTCCCATCCAAGGATCAGGAGAGGCTGTGAATCTCAGAACTCGGGAGCTGTTTTTTTTTCTTAAACTAGTAAAAGTCTTTTCTACTTGCTCCCTCTCCATCAATTCAGAGTATAAGACTCTGTGTTACCTCATATGGGGAATAAACTATATAAGGTCCCTGCCCTGGAAGAGCTTATAGCTCATAACTTAACTGAGAAGGACTGAAGTAGCATCAACAGCAGGCAGTGTGGTTTTAGAAACCAACTCAAATGAGAGGACCCGTCTGACAGCTCTCAGGGGACAGGTACATCACAGCAGACCTGGGCTTTGTCTTACAACAAAGAACTCCAAGGATGCCTCCTGAAACTGGATGCGAAACTCCAGACAAATGTGGAGGGTGCATGCATTTTTCTAGAGAGAGATTTCCCAAAAGGACCCATGGCCTTTGGTTACAAACACTGTTTGAGTTAGAGAGGAAGTAATTTTGACTCCAGAAGTTATAAAACTTTACACGCCATTAGGAATAAAGACAAGTCACTAACTGTTTACATAGCAAAAATCCTTTAATCCATGATTTCAGAAGAAAGGAATATTTGAAAAATACTCCTAAAAGAGTGAGAGAACCAAGAAACCCTTAATACAGGTCCCTCGATGCGCTGTTATTAATATTACTCATGAGGATTATGATCTGTGAGTAAATGTGCAGTGAGTCCCAGATTTGAAGTGTAATTGTGAGGAAGCATACTGTGCACAAAGGAGTTAAAACCATGCCTACATCACCACAAAAACAAACACAATAAGACACACAACTGGTGCTGTTCAAGCAGGTTATCTCAGGTTATGGGATCTCAATGAAAGCTCACTTGGCATAATTGACTCTGGGCTCCTTACTTGTGTTTCAGTTTGGGGGCAATCCAGTGTGACAGCCCATCCGTCACTGTTTCTCTTCATGTGTACAGTTCAGGTCAGAAGGGCTAGCTGGCGAACAACTTAAGTTGCTGGGAGGTTCTGTCCCACGTGATAAACATGTATGTGATATATTATCAACGTATGGCTACAGTAGGGGCCTCAGATTATCTTCAAATCTTAATTTTAATTCTGAAGGCTCTTAATATTAATCTAGTCAATTTGTTATAAAGTTATCTAAAAAGAGTAACAAAAGGAAATGCAATTAAAATACCTGAGGTAAAAACTCTCTTGCTAGGTCCAAGGCCTTTCTATAGGCAGCGTCCCCCTCCTGGTTCTGTTCCAGAACATGGCTGATCAAGCCCACTGCTTTGGCTGCTTGACCATCGAGCACACGTGCAGAGAAGATGAGCTCTTTGGCCAGGGACATCCCAATGGCACGCGGCAGTCGCTGCGTGCCCCCTGCAGAGGGGATGAGACAGAAAAATGCAGGCAGTGATTTGACACCCCTTCCTTTTAACATTTCAATGTTTCATTTCTTCTTTTATAAAAACAAACCAGGGCCAGAAGTTTATATGTCAAAATGAGTAACTGGAAAACTACTTCAAGACAGAATCTAATTTCTTAATTCGTTTATAAAATTATTAATACCCCAAAAGCACTTAAGAACCTTATATCATTAAGTGATCCTGACACTGATCATTACTTGCACCATGGCTGGTGTGTTCCTGAATCCAATCCACAATCATTACCACGTCAGGAACCACAGGGTGCACCGCAGTTGCGGGGCTCAGGGGCTGGTTGGGGAAGGAGTTTTCTCTCCCTCAGCCGGTTCACCAGAGGAATGACAGGTCCATCAAGCTTGGCATTTCCCCTTCAGTTTAGATAAAACATCAAATTCTGAGCAATTCAACTCATGTGCTTTTGAAGACTCATTTACAGTAAATGAACCGTAAGCTAATTTTAATTTAACGAAAATAAAAACAGATAATTACTCATGAAAATAGGCTTCGTCCCGGGGTTTTATTTTTCAGTGCAAGTACTAATCATCCCCTGATGCATTAATCCATTAAATCCATCTATCTGCTCACCCCAATATCTTTGAGAGAAGAGACTGGGATCTCAATAAACAGAAAGCTGGACAAAAGCAGGTAATATTCTGACTGGGAGCTTCAATTTCTACCAATAAGAATATGATAACAGCTGCAAATCCTAAATCTTATCTTGTAAGTCTTATCCTTAAAGTGGCAGCTGGACTGCCCAGGAGGCCAAGGAAAGGCTGACCGCGAAGGTTCAGAGGACAAAACGCAAACTGATGGCCAAACATCTGAACAAGCTCACTGTGTTTCTCTGGCCCATAAAGTTTAAACTTTTTTTTCTGCACTAGTTACCAACATTTATAAACTGGGTGGGTGATTTCATATAAAAGCTCACTTGTACCTGGAAGTTAACTGTAGCTGCACCTTTCAGATGCAATGCACTCGAGTCTGCCACAGCCTCCACCACTTCCTGCTACTCCAGTACTACAGACTGAGAAGTTTTGATTTTCTTTAAGCAACATTAAAAGGCAGGCAAAATGTACTCTTATTCACATCTCAACCAAAAGTGGTGGGGAGACAAGTTTCAAGAAAGCGTATTTCCCTTCAGTAATTAAGTATATTCCTACATGTTTAACAAACAAAGCACGCCAGCATTGGAAGAACATAGCTTAGGACGCTATTATTAAGCAACCATGTTGAGAATGATGACCATGTTTTGAAAACACAGGTGATTAAAAAAAAAAAAGAAACAAAAATAAACCTCAAAAGGATTGACATTTTCAGTAGGGATTGTTTTTGAACGTTAAATGAGTACTGCTTCTGTAAATTGCAGTTACTTATTGCTCACACAGCCCAAGCAGTTCTATCTAGATGGTAAGTTTAAAGGTATTTTACACAACGTGGCAACAAACGCGTGTGAAAAAATGAAGCACCGACAAATTTAAATCTAACTGTAAACAATGATATTGCTCAGTGTAGTAAAGATAGGTCTGAAAACTTACGGAACAAGCTATATGGAAAAGAAAAGTTATTTACAAGTGTTTCCAATGGCAGCTGATTAGAACAGAGATATAAATAATACAACCCAGATAGCTATATTTACTCATGGAGCTGATGAGGATTTTCATTAGACTAAAGTACTTACGGATATAGTATTCATGATAAGCACACGTTAGGAAATGATTCTCTGTTGTGTTCTGTGAAAAGTTTAATGTAGATTGGTCAAAATTAACAAATGTGACCCTCAACAGTCATTGTTAGTGCTGGACTTTTTATTCAAGGGAAACTCAATATTTTGCAAGTCCACTTAAGCCCATTCATCATATTATTTTGTTTATGGCATGATTCTCTCCAGGAATAAAGATTTTATAAATATTTAACAAAGGAACAGTCATGAAACTAACACCATGAAACAGAGCTGAATGGCACTGAACTCTAAGCTTTGATGGATGAAACGGATGCAAACCTAACTGTCTGCTGCAGGGCACGATGTGAGTGTGAGAGGCCTGGTGCTGAAGAGACCTTTCTGTTCTGCTGAAAACACTGCATCATAGGATCCAAGGAAAAATCCTCAGCTTGGCGCATCAACTAACACTGCATCCAAGATTTGGCTTTTTCGGTTGACATCACAAGCTATCTACTCTAGGAACCTCATGTAAGTGCAATCATAGTATTCGTCCTTCTGTATGATGGACAGAAGGTATGTGTCAGAACTTCTTTCCTTTGTAAGGCTGAATAATACTCCGTTATATGAATATGTTTTGTTTATTCATTAATCTATTGAGGAACACTTGGGCTGCTTCCATCTTTGGCTATGAGGAATAATACTGCTATGAATACGTGTACACAAATATCTCTTCAAGACCCTGCTTTCAATTCTTTTGAGTAGATACCCAGAAGTGTAATTGCTGGAACATACAGTAAATGCATGTTTAATTTTTTTGAGAAAGAGCCACACTGTTTTCCATAGCAGTTTCACCATTTTATACTCCCACCAATAGGGCACAAGTGTTCTAACTTCTCCACATTCTTACCAACACTTGTTACTTTTTGTTTTTTGATGGTAGCCATCCTGATGGGTGTGAAGTGGAATCTCATTGTGGTTTCTGATTTGCATTTCCCTAACAACTAGTGATGCTGAGCATCTTTTCATGTGCTTATTGGCCATTTGTATATCTTCTTTTTAATTGGGTTGTTCTGCTGTGGTTGAGTTGAAGGAGTTCTTTATATATTCTGGATATAAATTCCTTATCAGATACATGACTTGCAAATATTTTCTCACAATTCATGGGTTACTTTTTCACTGTTGACAGTATCCTTTGAGGCATGCAAGTTTTTAATTTTGATGAAATCCAGTTTATCTAGTTTTTCTTTTGCTGCCTTTGCTTTTGGTGTCATGGCCAAGAAATAATTGCCAAATCTAACATCATAAGTTTTTCCACTGTTTTCTTCTAAGTTTTGTACTTTCAACTCTTACATTAAGGTATCTGATCCATTTCGAGGTAATTTTTGTATATAGTATAAGGTAAGGGTCCAACTTCACTCTCTTGTGGGCAGAAATCCAGTTTCCCTAACACTACTTGTCAAAAGGGGCATTCTTAAATAGTTACACAAATATGTGACTTAATTTGCTCATTCTTACCAAAACTTCATTTTTAGGAAAACTGTTTGGTAAGAAATTATCTGGCTCACTTTCATATGCTGCATTCAGTTTGCAAAAATCAAAGACTGATAGTTTGAACTATATTTTTACTTTATGGAATTAAAGGTAACTGACCCTTCAATAGCTCCAGGTATATAATTTCAACCTTTATAAAAATGATATGACCTGTTCAGTTTGCCTTTGTCAATTAATACTGATAGTGTGAGCAACGAGCCGTACAAATGGAAGTTACTGAACTGCAGTGCAATACGACACAAAAAACTAAATATGATCGATGTGGAATCTCAGACTTCTACAACCATCTCAGGAATAGTTACTCCAAACAGAAAATATTTTTATGCCAACATTCTAGTCCAGTTTGGAAGTACTTCTGTTTATGAACAGCTATTTTCTATTATGAAATAAAGCAATTAGCTCATTAGGGAAGCAAGGTTCACTATAGCATTGCATCCTGCAACCCGAGAGACAAGATGTGCCACTGAGACCTGGTGTGGAAGAAAAGGCATCAGATATTTTAAGTTCCAAATACAAAAAGAAGTACTAGAGAGAATTTATTTCAATTCTTCTTTTATTAATTCTGAATACTAAATTCCAATATTAGCTTAGAGTTAGGTAAAAGTGAAGACAGTGTGTTGTATTTCTGTCGGTTGATTTTCTTACACCAGGCTTGCTTCTGTAGATCACACAACCTGCTTAGTTCCAATAGGGATTTGAGTTCAGGATCACTAAAGTGCCATCTCTAGATACAGTCTTGATGACTGGAGAAATTAAACAGTAGAACTAAAAATAGGGTTGTCCCCAGTGGAATTAAAATCATTCCACTCTGACAGCTGCCCTAATGTATTCAAAATCACACAGGTCTGAGACTCTATTCAAACTTACACTACTGTCCATCCCAAGAGCTTCCAGCACGGAGCCCTGACTCCTAGTTGGGCCCTGCTCTGAGACTCACAGAGTTTTGGTAACTTGCCCAAAGTCACAAAGTTAGGTTGTAGAAATAGGATCCAAACCTACCTCTGCCTGATTCTTATCTACTATGTGGTGAGACAGTAAAGAGCAACTTATGAAATAAGCTTGTAAGCTGCTTGATAAAAGGTAAGGTATATGTAAGTAGGTACATAATATAAGTAGGCATATACATATATCAAATGTATCCAGAAAGTTGTCTCTGTGGGATCAGCTGATAGATAATGATCAGTTTTTATTCATTTTGCCTGGTTGTATTTCAAAAATGTTCTGCAACAGTAATATGACACTGTAATAGGAATAAAAGTGCTACACTATCTTTGAAGAGCACAGTACAAGGAGACAAAGAGCCAACCACTGGGTAAAAGCCTCTCAGGCCACTTCCTGCCTGTGTTCCCAGCAAGTTCTCCAGGACCTGGGAAGCCTCAGCTCTCCTGGGTTGCAATGTTAACACTAAGGGACCATGGTATCCGGAGGTCATACACTCCCGTGACACTCCTGCAGGTACCCCACGGTACTACCAAATACGAGAAGTATGAACGGAAGCTGAATCAGCTGTATTTCTGTCAGTTTCCACAATAACTCACAAGGCTCCTGCTAAAATACAAGTAATTTAACCCTTTCCAGGGGCAGTAAATTCAGAGCATGTTTTGCTTCCACAAAAAATCAACTACTGTTGAGTCACTTCATCATCTACCAGAAAAAGGCATTCTGTGGTGTCCCATGAATCCTCATGAAGATCCATCAGAGTAATAAGCAGAAACAGCGTGCCAAAGCCACATTACTGTTATGAAGAGGAAGCATCTTGGACACTGACCCTTCCCTTTCTAATGTGGGAATGCTCAGAACATGCCAGTTGTTTTCTAAGGCTTTTTGCTTTGGCTCTGTCATCAAGGAGATTCTGATTCGGTGGGCTCTGTTGACCCACTGCTATAAAACATGAGGTAGGAGATGATTCATTTTTAATTAGGCAACAGAATTTACATAACCAAGTGAATATGCGCCATTTCAGAACAGTCACCCCAAATACTGTATACTTGTTATTCAGGACCATTTTGGAATTCCTCTTTTGGAACTCATTTCCAAAATGACACATTTATTCACTCATTCAAGTAGTTACTGCAGCTTCCTGTTCTGGGCAGACGGATACAGCTGTGAACTAAACAAACCCCTGCTCCCAGGAGCTGACATTCCTGTGGGGAAGCCCACAATAAGCAAATAAATACATACTGTTAGTTGGAAAGTAGAGTGTATCAGGGTGTGGGGTGTACACAGTTTAGACAGGATGGCCAAGGAGGGGCTCGGAGGAGGTGACACTAGAGCCAAGAGCAAAAGGAACCAAGGAGTGGATACTGCACAGGTCTTGTGGGGACCGTGTCTGACTCACAGAGCAGCACAGGGAGACCAGAATGGCTGGAGCAGGTCCAGATCCCATAGGTCCCCTGGGCCTAGAAGGACCTACGGACTACTGTGAGGACGACAGAAAGCCACGGGGCATCTGAGAGCGTCTTCTGAAAACAGTGGTGTAGGAACATCAATCACTAGCGAAGATTTGGGTTTGAGGACAAGCTATGGTCATTATGAGCCAAGAAGATGGAGGAGGTAGGTAGATGTTCTACTACTTGTGGCAGGGCTCCAACAGGCTCAAAGAGAAATTTCAGAACAACTACTCACATGCTTTCGATGTCTGTCATGTTTCAGCTGCCCAACACCCACTGACCCCATTAAAATCCTGGTCTTGCTTTTGGAGAACACTCCCCCACATACACCCCACTGTATTCAGCCTGGGACAGTAAAGAATCCCTCCAGTGGAGACCAAGATCCTCCTTCTCTCTGCCCTGGAACAGCAGGGCAGGCATCCGAGTCACGTTTGATCCACTGGATGTTACTTCTCAGGACTAGGAGTCCTGAATGGGTGATCTTGTAACATGGAGATTTTCTAAGCTTACAGGCAATGCAGGGGCAGTGATGTGCCAACCTGACGATTCTTGTATTGTGTTCTTGCAATGGTGCAGACTGTGTGTTTCCAGGGCTCCTAAGGTCTAGTTTGGGCTCTAAGCCTTATTCTCTAGCCAGCTATTGATTCTGGGAACCTTGCAATAAATTTCCTCTTCATGTAGGGTAGCCAAAGTCAATTTCTACTGTGTGCTTTCCAATATCATGAATGATACAGTGACATGCTAGGAGTTTTGTTTTTCTCTCTCTTTCAAAAATAGTTAGATGAAGCTGGATGGGAGTTTATTTGTTCTACTTTTCCCAGATAAAATCCATTCGTTCAACCTCTTAATTTATTGGTCAAGTGACCTAGTATGTGCCAGACGCTGTCTCAGGTGCTGAACAAACAGTAGTGAACCAGATAGGCCGTCCTAGACCTTACAAAGCGTACATCTCAGATAAAGAAAGGGAAGAACAAGAGCAATAAACAAGCACATGGACAAGAGAGAACTGAAGTTGTGGTGAGTGTTACGAAGAGAATTTAAGGCAGGGAAAAAGGTTCTGAGATAATCATAAGACGACTCATTTAGATTGGGTGGTTGGGGAGGCCCACGTCTAAATGCTAACAGGCCAGCGACATGAAGATCAGACAGAATGCCCAGTGGTGAGATCAGCCATGCAAGGGCCCTAAGGGGAAGCCAAGCGTAGCACTGAGGAAGAGAAGGAGGCCACTGTAGCTATGGGGAGAAGGCTGTGAGGGAAGTGGCAGAAGTGAAGTTGGATAAGCAGGGTTCAGATCACACAGACACAGTGTAGTTTTACATCTTACTCTATGTGTTATGTAAAGACACTGGAGGGTTTTGAGTGGAAAGTGACATAATTCGATTTGTGTTTTAAAAGATCCTTTGTAAGGCTGGCAGAGAACAGATTGTAGGGGCAAGATCAAAGTGGGGTGCCCAGTTAGAGACTACTGCTGTCCTCCGAGTGAGGTATGATAGCAGCTTGGACTGAACTAGGGCAGCATAGGCAGGGAGAGGGGGAGGGATTTGGGGTGAGTGTCCAAAACTGCCAGTAAAATGGATGTAGGGAGAAAAGGAGATCAATCTAAGGCCTCCATTTCTGGTTAGAGTGTAATTAGTAAGCAGTGCTGTTTACTGACACTGGAAAAAGGAGGCAGCAGGGGTGCACTCTGGCCATGTTAAGGGTGGGGTGTCTTTTAGATACATAAATGGAGCAGTCGAGCATGTGACTGGACATGCAGTCTAATGTTCATTAATAATCACTATCATACAGATGGCGTTCAAAGCCAGGGGCCTGGATGTGATCACCTAGGGAGACTATTTAGATAGAATGGCGCAGAGGAGGAGTCAGCAAGACGCTGAGAAGTGCCCACTGAAGTGAGTGAGGCAGCAGAAACGCAGGAGGAAGGTGCTGCTCAGCTGGACACCTACCCCACCGCTATTCCCCCAGCCTTCTTCCAGTGAAGTCAAGTCTGTAGGTGTCTTCTAGGAAAGACTTTCCTCACTGAAATAAAGACTCCCAGGAATAAACAGGCCTTCTCCCAGGAGGCTTCCATGTCTACATGTGACACTTGGAACAATGACAGCCACCTTGTGACCATAATGGAAGCCAGCAAGGGCAGAATCATCAAACTAAAGATGGCATAGCAGAAAGACGTCACTAAGCTGCTGAACTTACCAATCCTGAGACTGCCCTATGCTGTGACTTCTTGTGATATTACACTGTATTTTCTTATTGTTTAGGCCTCCTGAAATACAGTTTCCTGTTATCTGTACCAAAAATGTCTGCAAGTGTAGATGGATTAAGGAAAGAGATCTGAACACACATTTTGGAGAGTAGAAAGCAAACACACTAGGGAAGTAATGGCAAGACTGCTGGGCAAAACTAATTACACACTGGAGATTTGTGGCCATGAGATGATTAGCATGGTTTTTTCTAGAAACTCCTAGCCATTTGGGGGCAGGCACAGAGCAGGCATGTAGGCTGGAGCTTCACGAGACAAGTACAAGAAAAGACGAGGAGCTGGGCAATAGCAATAGTTGACATGTATTGTGCAAACACTATGTAATAACACCTGGTCAACTGTCTTAAGCACTTCATAGGTATTTAATTAGCTCATTTAATCCTTATAATTCCCCTATGAGGTGGGTGCAAAGGTAGTTAAGGTCATTTGTAAGTAAGTCATGCCACAAAAGACCATGAAATCTAAATTGGATGAGGAGAGGAAGGACTTGGCTGAGAGTGAAAATGTCCATGGACGTGATGATTTGATGAGGTCCAAAAAGAACTGGAAAGTTAGGATGTTGCAGAGTGACATGCAGGAATCTAGATTCAGAATAGAGCCATTACTGATGACGCTGAAATCTAGGGTACAACCATGAGAGTACTGGGCTAAGATAGATGGTAGGAGGTGAGTTAAGAGATAAGTTGGGTCGTGACAGGAGGAATAGTGAGAGTCACTGCTGCCACCTGATGAGCATGGAAATCAACAACAGCGTGCTGATGACGGAGCAAGCAGACCTTCAAATGCCTGGGGTTTGCTCACGTACAAATCTAATTCTCTTTTTGGCACTCAAATTTGGGAAGCAGGTAGCTCTGAACCACTGTCTGAAGCCACAGACAAACTAACAGGGGATGAAAACACTCAAAATGGTGTCTGTCATATCTTTTGCATGTGATCTATTGATAATACAAAAATGAGTTTGTAACTACAGTTTTTAAACAGTTGATTCTTTCCCTTTATTTATTAATTTTCAAAATCAAAAGGCAGTTCCCTAGCATCCTCCAAAGGTGACCAAGAAATTTTTAATCTTTGAAACTACCACAAAACTGACAACTTTTAACATAGTTGAAGTATTAGACTCCACTGCAGTTTTTATCTTTATTGATGCTCAAACTACCCCATCTTTGGTCAGTGGCAACTTGCTTAGATTGGCTCTAGGCTCCTACTGACATGACCTTAATAGTCTTTGATAACTTGTTACCTGGTATCACAAGAATGTTCTAAGCTCAACTTGAGCATCTCCTCCCCAGACCTTGAATCAGTCACTTTCCCAGAGCCCTGATTCCTTTCAGTGGAGCTGCATTTAAAAATTTAACACTTCTACTCATATCGTGACCAAGCTTACCTAAAATAGCCATGATTTCATATGCATGTTCTGTATATTCTTTTAATGATTTTGCATTGAGTTTCAAGATTCTGCTTCTTCAAACAAATGAGCATCAAGGAAGAGCATTAACAAATGAACACGGGAGTGAGTTCTCTGGTAGTCAGGAATTCGCTATGTAATGCTAACAGATCTTTAAACTTTTCACTGTCCACTTTATTAAAGCCAGCCTCTTTAAAAAGAGCTTTAATTTTATTACTTTGATTTAACCACTTCCTTGATACCATTAGAAGTCAACCACAAAACCTGGGGGCCAGTTTTCTCAAGGCTGCACTTCTTGCGGAGTGTTTGCCATCGCATAGGGAATAAAACTGGGGCTCTATTATAATGGAAAAATGAAAGTGGGTGCTACCTCAAGTGGTAAAACTGTTTTAATCATGTAACAAAATGTTTTCATCTCTATGTATTATTTAGACAGAATGAAAATATATTTGAAATATCATATTCCTTTAAAAAAAATTTCCATCATTTTAATCTATCATTTTGAGAAGGCATCAAGAACCATCGCTCCCCCCATCCCCCCAGGCAAGGTAATCCTCTCCTGGGATTATAGCACTTTTATTAAAATAAGCTTAAAGTAGCAACCTCTATATCAGCAGTGGCTTAAACACAGAAAGCCTGTTTTTGCCAGAGAAGACAAGAAAGGAAAACTATCTGGTCTCCTCCCACTCCTCTGTATTCCCTGCTGGCAACAATCTGGGACTGCCACCCTTCTCCTCCCAGACCAAAGTCCTAAACTGATTAAGCCAAGTACAGATGCTACTTTCCTTTTGTATATTTACATGTATTTAAATAATTTAAAGCAAGCTTTGACATTTCACAATCAATTATAATATGTAAATAACTGAACATAATTTATAGTTTTGGATTATAAATTATGTTTTAGTAATATGTATAAGGTAGAAAATTCCAAGTTTTTTTTGTTTTTGTCTCTGGGTTTCCTTTTAGCCTTTGTATTTCCCTCCTCTTATGAATTCATGGAGAAAGAAGCCATGCTAATAAAGGGGGATGCTTACAACAAATACTTTTAAGTTGGAAAGTTATATAGATACTGCATTCAGGGCATTTTGTTGATACAATTAGCAGTGATCTCTGACTCTTACTTCTTAAGTAAATATCGCTTTTGATTATTTCTAAATCCCCTCTCATAAACAGGAAGTTCCACTTAAGGTTATATTTTCCTTGAATTGTGGAGGAAACATTACAGTAAAATGTTAACTTTGGATTAAAATGCCTGTTTCAACTGATTACTGTGGAACTCTGTCAGAGGGCTTTAGGCAAGAGCTTTCTTGACAGATCTGGGCAGGATGCTTACAAAATTGACGTCCTCTCACTTTTACTAAGAAAGAGAAGTGTGCTATGTGAACAAACATGGCATGATTACTGGTCTCATAATAGATCCTGTCACAATCATAAAAAAGCATAAAAATATCTATTCTTCAATTTGTGACCAATGTTTAAAGTGTTGTAATACTTTGTTTCCTGAGGCTTTTTACTTTTTACCATGTTGCAAAACAATGAGAGAACACACACACACACACACACACACACACACACACACACACAGAGAGAAAACGAACAAGACAGGAATAAATGAGAAGGAAAACCTGAGTGGCTAAACCCCAGCAGAACCTACCTAAAATACATCGGTTTGAGCTCTGCTTGGCTTATGCTAAAGGAGCACTTAGCAAAATCTTAAAAACTTCTTAAGAACTGGGGCACAGAAAGAAAAATTGTACATCAAACATTTTTTTTTTCCAGAGCAAATTAAGCTGACTAGCAACAAATTAAAGCCTTTGCGATATAGCTTTCATTAATATTTATTCTAGAAAGTTTTCTTGACTATTATCCCATTTACTGTTAGAGAAACAGATTAAGAACAAAACTTTATTTTTAAATGTTTACATATACTTTTTACATCAAGTATCTGAAGCATTATTATATATTTTTTTAACTTCCAAAGAATATATTGTTATATACTGCATGAAACAAAGTACCTTACTTTTTAAAATGACTTGTCCATTTTGGGCCACCCAATGTCCACCAACAGCGCTGCATGCTCCTCTGCCGCTCTCTGCAGCTACGGGGGTTCTGAACTCAGGTCCCCTGGTGGCTCCAAGGGGGTTGCTGGAGGCTTCCTTTACAGGAACCTCTCTCCCACCCCGGCATAGACAAGGGGTAGGCAAATGACTTAAGTCAGGCCAATCAAACTATCTCTTGCAACTTGGATCACGAATGGAGCAATGGAAGAATGGAGGAAATGGTTGGGTTCATCAACTCAAGCAAAGGCTTCCAGGCAAGCTTATCTAAAGTTGTGCTGCCAGATATAACTTTCTGTGATGATTCTGGGCTGTCCAACATGGGAGTCACTAGCCACACGTGGCTACTGAGCACCTGAAACATGACTAGCTTCAATTTTAAGTTTTAATTTTAGTTCATTTTAATCAATTGAAATTTAAATAGCACGTGTGGTCAGCAGCCACAGTACTGGATAGCCCAAGTATAGAGTTTCCTGCCCTTCAGCTTCTCCTGAGCTCATTTTTGGTTGCAATATTTGTTTCTGTTGCAAAACCAAAGAAACTTTGATACAATCTACGGTTCATTGCAACATGTACAGAGTCTTAGTGAAGCAGCTGAGGTGCAAGGTCTGCAGACTTCCCCACAGCTCACCTTTCCCGCAGGAAGAGAAGAGGCAGCACATGGCTAGTGAAAGACTTGTGTTCTAGAGTCTAGGTAACCTGTCATGCCAAAAAGAGCCAGAAACCAAATGATTCATCTGTTCTTACAATACTGCTGAGCCGTATGCAAGAAAAGTGGGTATCACAAATGAGATTGTAACAGAGATATTGCTAACAGCCTTCAACATAAACCTATCCTAGGCTTGATTAAAGTTAAATATAGTAATTGCTCAGAGAAAATAAAACTAAAAGAAAGAAGTGATCCAATGAACTCTTCCGTATTTTGATTTCCATCTCGTGGCATACATTTATTAGACAATTTACTATTGCCACAGTAACAGAAATTTCCTACCTATAGTAAAAATTTTGTGCCATAATATGCCACTTAGGCATGACTGTTCTATATGTAACATATTTTCCATTTTATCCCTAGTTATTTATATAAGTATGCTTTACATATTATATATGATAAATATATCATATTTGGTTTAGCCACAATAGTTATTTACAAGTATATCACAAGGATTATGACTAGGCTGGTTATCTCCTCCCTCTTGAGATTACTTATAAATATATGCATATAATCGTGGTGTCAAATGAATATAAATACATATACATATATGTATATGTATATATGTGACAGCCTTAAAGAAAATTCTTGATTAACTTTCTTTAATACAGTGATATTTACTAAAAGTACAATGTTTCACGTTTACCTCAGTGGATGAATCATGTAATATAAATTAAATCAAGTATAAATGAAATCAAATTTAACAGCTTGATATCTCTCAAACACAAAACAAACCAATTACGCAGTAACGTTCCCTGACCCAAATGGATGGTGACCATGGTAAAGCATAAACCAGGTAGTCTGCGTTTAAGAAGAAACAGTTTCATCATCTCTAACGATTAAATATGGACTGTATTAGTTATTTCATGTGCATTGCAAGTCACCTCAAAACTCAGTGGCTTAAAACTACAAACATTTACTCTTTCTATGGGCCAGGACTGGCTCTGGGTTCCTCGTGAGGCCGCAGTCCTCTGTTTCCAGGCTCATTCATGTGGCTGTTGGCAGATTCCCTTGGTTCCCTCTACATGAGCCACTCCACAGGGCTACCTTTTGACAAGGCAGGTGGCTCCGCCCAAAGTGAGTAATTCAAGAGAGAGAATGCACAAGATAGAAGCCACAGACTTCTAATAACCTACCTGAGAGGTGATTTCCCACCTCTTTTGCCATATTCTATTAGACAGAAGGGAGTCGAAATGCCCAGCCTTCACGAGGAGAGGAATCGCACACAGCATGAACATTTAGAGGCTGCCTACCACAAGGTCTAAGACTGATGAAGCAACACACACTGTAAAAAGGTCATCTTTGCTTCCGCCCATCTTTCCTTTACCAAAAAGCAGTTTTTTTCCCAGAGCACATTCAGACTAGTTCCCAAAACTTTAAAATCATCTTTCATTATTTCAAAATCAAGGAGATGAATAGAACATGTTAACCATTATCTTGAAAAGATAATGGGGGGGGGGGAGTAAGGAGAGTATAAAATGGAAGATGTTCCTTCTGTAAAGCTCACTCCATTAAAAACAGTCTGCCAACTACGATCAGCAAAGAAAGTGACACCCACATATCAAAGGTATTTCTAGACTTTCTAAAATGCACTGATTTAACTGATCAGCAAAAAGAGTGGACACTCTGGACTTCATAAAAATTGGACCCTGACATTTTCATTAAATGGGGGGGGGGAATCTAATAAATGGCTTAAGATCTTCAATATCCAGATGTTTTCTCTCTGGATAACAGGAAACTTCTGGACAAGTAAAGAAAAGTAGAAACTTATTGATAAAAGAAACAATATGTATAAATATTTGACTAAATGACTAAACAATGGAGTGAACATGAAAATCTGAATACTTTTGATTTTTCTTATCAAAAGCAGGTCACATGATAAACATTTGAAGATTCTGGCACAGCAGCACCATTATTTACTGAGAATTTACTATGTACTATGTAATTTAACAAATTATTTCTTATAATTTTTGCAAGAATCCTATGAGGCCACTACTATTACTATTCTTATTTGATAAATCAGGAAATCAGAGGATCAGAGAGGTAAAGTAACCAGCGGGTGTGAGTGAATTCGGTATGTCTGATTCTGCAGCCCACCTGCTTTTCCTAATGGCAAGCTACCTCCCCCTAGAAGAGGCCAGATGCACAGCTCCTCAAATAGTTATCCTCTGGTAATGCAAGGCCTTGGTGGGAGTTAGTTAGCATAACAAGATAACTCGATAACTGGAACAAAAGGAAAAATGAACCCACTGGGTCTGGTATCAGAGGCAATGAACAAAGGCAGAAAGCTTCAAATCAAAAGCACCACACAGTGGTCAATTCCCAGTGGGAAAATGCTGCTGAAGAGAAACCAATTACAACACAAGGCCCACAGGATGGAAGGCACACACACTTCTGCCATCCTTCCATTTTGGTGGCAGATCTTCCTCCCCCTCACTCTCTGCTCTCTGATACTGGCCTGTCTCTACTTTATCCTATGTTTTTTAGGGCTAGTGTTATATAGGAAAAGGCCAGAGGCATAAAAGATGTGGAACTGACCACAAGGCACAAACCCTGAGATGAAGGTGCCTCTGCCAGTGTGGCCATGCCTCCACCCTGGCCCTTTCTGAGGTCTCCTGTAGGGAACAGCCCACTTTTTTTTTTTTTTTTTTTAAACTGAACAGAAAAACAGCATAATGAGCAAAATAAATTAAAAAAAAAAAAAGACATTTCACAGTGGCTAAAACTATAATGACGAACTAACTAGCATTATTCCTCACTGGGAGAACCATGAAACATTTTGTGAAATGACAGTGTAAGATTTTATTATTTAAAGAACTAGTCAACAACTGTTTCATATTAAGAAAGTGGGATGAACCATTCTTCAGAGCATATCCAAGCAAGATGAAGCAACTCTAACTTACTGGAAACAAATTACTTTTACAAAATATATCCAACATCTAGTCAGTTTTTCATAATTCTAAGTCATGTCGCAAGAAAAACAGAAAACCTGTAAAAAAATAAATAACCTTCTCCCCACACCCGAAACAAAATAAAACAAACATATGCTACAAAACAACGAAAATCCCTCCCTAAATGAGGGACAGAAACCACACACAACATATTATAATAACAGATATGCATTCACTCACGTCTATTGCCTCTTCATGTCCAGTAGGCTAATTTACAATTATCTGATATGTACTTTTTAAATGGTCACTATATAGGATCAATAGAACATCAATTAAAATAACAAATCTGTCATAATAAAATACTGGGGAACCCCCCAAACATTGGCCACCTGTAGACTTCTTGGTTACCCATCTTGCTCGTAGTTACTCAGCTTTTTCATAAATGAACAAAAACCTCAGCTGCAGTTTTAATAAACATGTTTTTTACATATTAAGAGTTTCATATTTCAAACTACACTAAGGCACCACTGGGTGTAAAATATATGTGAAATTAACTTGTCTAAAGGCTGACACTCCTTTCCTTCTTACCTGCATCTCACAACTAACTTCTTATGTGCACTGTTGAGTATGTGGGCAAATGACCAGGATGAGACAGGTTGGCCACTGCCCTTTACTCTTTCTGGCATGTCCTGATTACACGCCCACACATGGGAGGCTCCAGAGGCAACCTCTGTCCTCTCCCTGTTCCAGGAGAACATTTGAAGGGAACTTTCAGACAAAACAGGTATTAACTGTTGCCATCCCAGCAAGAACAATAAAAGTTCTGTCACAACCACTCTACAATGCGTGGCTTATGTCAACAATGGATTGACAAAGGTGTTGTTCTGAAAAACTAAGTTTGAGATACAAATATGAAAATTAAGCCATACTGTCAGTATTTTAAATGAAAAACTCTATATACACTGGAGACATAACATGCATTGATTACAAATTGATATACATTGCAGATTTTTCTAGGGTACATATTTGGCTAGCTCAGAGCTAATTCCTCAACTCTCTTTAAAAAGCAACAAAAATAGCTGAAAACCAGTGAGGGAGGGAATGAGAAGTGGGGACGGAAAGACCACTGAGAGACAGGAAGTGGCACAGTCACCGAAAAGCAGAGGCCAGGCAATGCACACTATAGATTTCAAGTATGGCCGCAGCATGGTGGGACTCTGAACAAATCTCAACATAGAAGCCATGTGGGCAATGACGGCGAATGGACAAAACCTTGTGTCAATACTACCACAAACCCCTTTCCATTTGAAGAAAAAGCACCCCAAGAAAATTTTAAAAATCTAATCAGCACTTTTTGAGGGACAGGGTCCCTCTTCTCATCAGGCTGTCCTACAGAATAGGGAGAGAGCCATTTTGGTTTTTATCTGATAAGAGGAAAGCTGGAGAAAGAAGGCAGAAGTTATCATGCTCATCTAACCATTCATCACCTTCAACAATTAGCAAGGATTTAGTAAAAAGGAAGGCAAAAGTGAAAATAAGATCACAGAGATCAGGATAACTGAGTAGGGAAAGTGCCGACGTGAGAAATCTATGAGATATCAATTTCAGGTTTACCGGCTATCCAGAAGTAGAGTGTTCCCATGAGACCTCTCATAAACCAAAATGGCTTCATAAAGCAAAGAAGCAGTTACCTTAGGACGCATTATGCTAACCGATGCACAAAATCAATCGAGATAAAGCACAGATGCCCACAGACACAGCTGACAGCCATGGCAGCTTGATGCTGCGATGCGGAAGGAGGTTCCTGAGGAAGGAGCTTGGCGGGGCCGCTCTCGCTGCTCGGGGTACGCGCCACCTCGGTCACGGCTGTTGCAAAACAAACCCTGAGCGCTATTTTCATTTTTCACCTTTTTTCATAAAAGTGAAAACCCTCTTCAGATTTCTTTTGGTGAGCAAAAACAGTTACTAATGTAGGTCTTTCATAAAAGTGAAGTGGCATAAATGGAACTTTCAAAAAGTGGGGTATACCTGTACTTGGAGTTGACACCTGCTCAGAGCAGCAAACTCTGGTGTTAAGTGACTTACAGGTATTACCTCATTTAATCCTTCCAACCTCCTTATGAAGTCGGACTATCATTATCCTCCATGTAGGCAGGATAACAGAGGCCCCAAGTCAGGGCTAGTAATGCAGGAGTCAGAAAGTAAGCCTGGGCAGCTGTTCCACCTACAACCCTCTCACTCCATGTTATCTCAGGAGTCACCCTGGATCTCCAGCCCTGTCCGCCAAACACACACATGTGCACATGTGTGGTTTTTACCCATCCTCTCTATCTCAAGCTGGAAAGAGAGTACACACAGGGTCTGGGGGTGGAGAATGGGGACAGGAGCAGAGCTCGTGTACACCGGGGACCTGCTGTCCTAAGATTCCAAGGCCCCTGTCTCTAGCTGGGGAACAAAGGGTGTATCTCATGGGAAACAGTATGGCCCTGAGTAGGTGGAGGGAGCCCTGGGAAAGGACTTTTATAAAGCTGCATAATGGACTGCCTCCAGGCCCTGGTGGGTGATTCCCCTCCCCTCATCTTCTCCTTTCATTCTCTGAGATGAAAGGAAAAAACAAGCAATACTCAGCCCTCAACCCGCAGTTCACTCACTGTGTAACAGAACAACAATCCTGATAGAGACTCATGATAAAAAAAACATGTGGAGATGAAAAAGACATGGCATTCTAACAATGCAAAAATATACCAGCATCCTCACTGCCCAAAGGAAACCAAACAAGCCACCTGTGGAAGACAGCAAAAGCGCACAGCATGCTTAAAGACACAGTCTTTAAGGAAGCCTGAGGCAAGAACTAAAGGAAAGTTTAGATAATTTAGAAAAGACATGAAATCAACAGACGAGACTCAAAGAGTGATGATAAATCAAGAGACTGGAAATGAAAAGTGAGATTGCAGAGCTAAGAAAAATACTGAGGAACAAATTAACATTATTACAGAACTAACAAATGCATTAGAAATAGCATCATAAAAGAATCAAGGCTAAAGACATATAGCTAAAGGCAAAATACTTGCAAAAAAGGTAGTATATGCACAAGAAGAAGTTAGAAGCTAAACAAATAAACATAGACAAATAAAATAATGTCTAAACAAATAGACACTATATAACAAAGAAAAATGCTGTTCCTAACACAACATAAGACAACGAGGCTATGGATGAAAAGCCACATGATGATGGCAAAACAGAAAGCTGGAACAAGTGTGGGAACCTCAAAGTCATCCATAAACAGCTGAACAATGCCACCAACCGCCTCCCCCAAACTTCTTACATGAAAACACCTAAGCCCTCATTTAAACCAGGTTCTCTATCACCTGACTCCTCCTCTCAGCCCTCCCCACTCCTTCAGCCTCCTCACACTGTTCTTCCTTTCCATGCGGCTACTCTTCCCATTGCCAGAACCCTTCAGACACATTCTTGCCAGGATCCTTAATCTTATTGTAAATCTTCTCCTTAATCTTGCCATTCCCTTAATCTTTCACTGTATCCAACTGGCAACTCTCAACTGTGCTCTAAGCCACCCTTTTACCTTCTCTGATTCTGCATCTGAACAGTACCACACCCTGCATGGCATCATGAGATCTACGGAATGGTACTCAGAGTTCAGTCCCCAGTGCCAGGGAACAACCCTGGTCAAGGGAAGTCCCGGTGGGCAGCTAACTCTCTTGTTCCTGTACAGATGGACCCACATGGCACCGCTGCCTTACCCCGCCTCAGCACAGGCAAGCATCTCTCATCTCTTCTCTCTGGTCACATGCCCCACCCCCGCCAAAGGATCTCCTCCCTCCCTCTTGGTCACACACACACACACGTGCAGGCAATACCTCAGTTCCCGGCTTCTCCATCTCCTGCCCCTTTCCTCATCCACCGACACCACTGGTCTCAGAAGAAGGAAGTACTCCTTCACCAGTCTAAAAGGAATCCCTCTATTTCCTCCAGGATCGGAGACCTAGGGTCACCATACTGTAATTATTCTCTCTGTATTATCGACCCCTCCTGCTTACTGTGTCTTCTTTCTCTGACAGTAAGCATGGTCCCTTCATTTCCACAGATAAAAGATTCGCTAAAACACTGTCCTTCAGTTACAGGAAACCTGACAAACACTTAAAACATAATGGCACAAATCAACATTTCAAGAATGATTTTTGCTTGTGTACCTGACAGCAATATCACACGTTTTCCTTTAAGTAAGCTAATTTACTAAAAACTAAATTCATGTGTTTTAACTGTTGATTTTAATATATGATCTGTCATGATAACAAGACACATGAAATATCTCAGGTTGAAAAAAAAGCACCTGTTTCAGGGACAGGAAAATGTTGGCTAAAAAAAAAAAAAAATTTTTTTTTTTTAAATTAGATTTCTCAAATAATTCTGAAAAGTTTTCCCTCAAAACAAAGAAGTATACCAACAATTAACTCTGGATTAAAAGCAAGAATGGTGTAAAAGAAATGTTTAATAAGGGGTGTCCAAGTAAAAGAAGTAAAGTAAAAGAACTTCGGCTGCTATCCTGAGGGTCTGAGTCCAAGCGCCACACCTTCCCCACCTACCCCCTCTGCCCTCCACCCCAGGCAGGGCCAGTCCCGTGACCTACATTGGCCAGTGGTGCAGAAAGCAGGGGATTCACGAGCACCTGCAGGTCTCCGCCTACACTCAGAACATGCTGGAACCAGCCAGCCTGCGGAGGATGGAAGACGAAGGATGGAGGGGAAAGACTGAGTCACCCTAGTCATCCCAGGGGGTCCATCCTGGACCAAATAAGTGGGCTAGCTACCAGGCATGTGGGAGGGCCTGCAGGACCAGACGTGCCCAAGTCTCCCAACCTAAATCTCTCACGCGCATGGGCACATGAGCTAAATAAATGGTTATTGTTCTGAGCCACTTACTTTCCGAGTGGATTGTTACACAGCATTATTGTGGCAAAAGACAGCTGGAACACAGACAAAATCTCTTGGAGGAACAATCGCTAGATATAAAGAGAGGCACAACTGTATTTAATTTTTCTGAAACATACTGAGAATATAGACAGTAAATCCACAGTAAGCAAGGGAAGTTTTGATCCATCCTATCAGAAGCCAATAGATGAAGAAGACAAAACACTGGTAAGGACATAGACAGAGTCCCGATCTTCACTGCCACTTGCTTTGAACACTTTAGTCTTACTGGGACACAGTCACCATTAGCAGCTGAGACAGAGACTGCATGGCCTGCAAGGCTTGACGAATTTACCACCTGGTCCTTCACAGAAAAAGTCTCTCCACCCGTGATATACATTATTGGAAAAAATACAAATAACAAGTTTGATCCAAAGAACACTGCACCCCATTTATTACTTTCCAATGTATAGGCAATATGTATGAAAACTAACTGTATGCTAGGTCACAGAGGAAATCTTAAAAAATACAAAGTAATTCATACTAGACAGTCTGTAGTCTTTCAAAGATCAGATAGCAAACAAAAATAGCCTCCAAAGTCATCTACAAAGCATACAGATACATTAAATGACAGGTAAGTATAATAAATAAGACAGTTAAAAGCCATATAAAACTTCTAAACAACTGACTTATGTGTGAGAAAGTACCTAACATGGTGATATCTCAATCCTTCTAAAATTTATCTATAAATTTAATAAAAAACAAATTTAAAAAGTGTAACAGGTTGACTATAGCTGTGAGATAGGAACTAGGTTATTTGGATCAGATAATTTTCCCAACGAAAACAAACACACAAAAATGTTAGGTTTCCGGTTTAAAAAAAAAAAAAAAGACTATCAAGTTAAAAGCAGTGGAGAGTCAAAAGAACAGCAATGAACTTTCAGGCCATTTTAGGGATGAAAACCAGGAATCACAGAAGTGAGCAGAATACAGGAGCCCCCAAGTCATGTATGTCTCAGGTAACTTACAGCTATTACAATTCAGGCTGTGGTTCCAAGGTTCCAGAGCCACAGGGATGGAGAAGAAGAGAAGTCAGGGCTCAGAGCCTGAACAAGGAGGCTAGAGGAGACCCACTCACTACAGAGGTGGGACTTCAGAGGGCACTGTTCCAAGGGGAAGGTAAACCAGATCTCTATCCTTATAACCACCAAGGACTGCATAAAAGGCTGCCTTGGTGCTGAACAGAGCAAGAGAGGGAGGGGAAAAAGAAAGAGAGAAAAACTCCCTGCCACTGTGTAGTTCTGTATACCAGTGCCACAGAACTTGGATACTTGTGTGCCCTGAAGAACTGAATGTGATCTGAGGGATCTAAGTGGCATTGTCCTAGGGCAAATGGCAGAACAGATGCAAACCTCTGGGAGGAGGGGGGGGACAGGGAGACACACATTCATTCTCCATCAGAGAGCCTGTGAGTAATTTTTCAAGGGGAATGGTCAGCAAGCAGTCTAAAATATTCAGACACAGAAAGAAAAAGATACAAATAAGAACCAATAGAAACAATAAACGGAGTAAAAAGACTCACACACACTTCAGAATCTGAATGATCAGATACATACTTTAAAGCAACTACGTTTATCATATGTAAATAAATGACAAACTTGAACATATTCTTAGGGAACAGAAAACTAGAAAAAGTGACATGGCAGATTTAAAAATGAACCAAACAGAATTTCTAGAAAGCGAAAACTTAGTAACCAAAATGAAAAACTTGACAGATATATTTGGCAGCAGACACAACGCAGCAAAACAAAGCATAAATAAACTGGAAAATGGATCTGAAGAATTATCCAAAATGCAGCATAAAGAGAAAAAAGAAAAACAGTGATTAGGTCTAACATAAATTTGATCAGAGTATAAGAAGAAAGGAAAGAAGGAACAGGCAGAGACAATATTTCAAGAGATAATGGCTGGGTATTTCCAAAACACTGAAGGGTACCAATTCGCAGCAAGAGTGCCAGTGAATTAGAAGCAAGATAAATAAAATGAAAATCCACACCTTAATAAATAAAATGGAACTCCAGGAAGCCAGACATGAAGAAAAAAATTGTTAAAACAGCTAGGCAAAAAAAAAAAAAAAAAAAAAAGGTAGATTATCTATCTTCAAAGGAACAAAAGCTAGACCAGAGCCAACTTCTCTGGTATGGTAGGAGTCAAAAGAGAGTGGGATATCTTCACTGTGCTGAAAGAAAATAAATGCTAACCTAGAAGCCTATACTCCATGAACATATTCTTCAAGAATGAAGGCAAAAACATGAGAAGAAAGATAAAACTGCATTTATTTCTCTCAACACGTATCAGGTTAAATTCCAAACATATTGAGATCTAGAAGTAAAAAATGAAGTCAACTAAGGGCTAAAAAAATAGGATGAATTATTAATAACCTGAGGCTATATCTCAATATCTATAGGTAATAAAAACATTACTGAGTTAAAAAAAAAGAACTTCATAAGGAAAAAAAGAAAAGAGAAAAATCCTAAGGAAAGTTAAAAGACAAATGGCAAAAAGGGAAAAATAATATTTGCAATTAGAAAAAAAATCAGAGCTAAAGAGCTAATTCTTAATATATAATTCTTAATAAAAATCGAGACTGATAATTTAATAAAGGAAAAAGGCAAAAGTTAGACAATTGAAAATTCAAGTGGCCTGAAGGAAACCAGAATATACTGCTCCAAAATATGTCTCTTTGACATAAGGATTATTCTGAGCTGAAGGCAACTGAGGAACAGCAGACATAAGAAAGATCTAAAAATAAAGCATACGTTTTTCTTTTGCAAAGGAAATGTACATTTATAAAGGAAATTTCCATTTGTAAAGATGTCTCCCTCTCCAGTACCAGGAAAAGGAGGACAACCTTTAACAACGCTTACCAGTGGAGAAGGCACAGACTTAGATATGCATTATGAACCTGACCAAACACCCCAGTTTACCATGCCTTTCCTGGTCACTTTCCATAACCTACCCCCACCCCCCACCAGAAACCCCAATCCCCTTTTCCTTTTTCTAGGAAATAAAATGAAAATCCACACCTTAAGAAATAAAATGGAACTCCAGGAAGCCAGACATGAAGAAAAAAATTGTTAAAACAACTAGGCAAAAAAAAAAAAAGTACCATCTTCAGGCTACGATGGTACATATGTCCCCAAATTCTAACTGCCTCCCTGAGTTACTCACCACTGAGTTTCTCCTACATGTATGCGTGCTGCACATGTTAATAAACTGTTTATTATTAATTATTAGAACTGTTTATTATTATTAATCTGTCTTTTGTTAATTTCCAGGACCCTAGCCAGAGAACCTAGAGGGTAGAGGAAAAGTGTTTCTCCTCCCCCACAGGCCCTTAAATATGTGAAAACTACCAACCCTGCTTATAAAGAGAAATGCAAGTTACACAACCTCAAAATGCCCTACCTCACCTGTCTGACTGGCAAATATCCCAAAGACCAACAATTCCGTTAGTGAGGGGGGCTGCTATCCTGCAAACTGTTATAACCCCTATGACAGGAAGGTTTGGCAATATCTATGAGTAGCTACCCTTAGCCCCAGCTACTATCTCACTTCTAGGCTTTTACTCAAAGACAGTCTAATAAAAATGTGAAATGGCATGACATATGCATGAGGTTTTTCATTGTGACATTATTTGTAATTACAAAAGAACAAAAACAAGCTAAATGTTTATCAATAAGGCATAGGCTGAATGGACTACAGTACACATACACAATGGAGGGGAAAACAGGAAGACATCAATGCAGCTGTAAATATAACTGTTAGATATATATAGTAATATACATATATATATATATAAACTGCTATCATGTCTTACCATATGGGTCATATGGTAGGTGTATACTTAACCTTTTAAGAAAATGCCAAACTGTTTTCTAAATTGACTGTACCAGTTTTTTACATTCCTATGTGTGGTGTATGAGAGTTCCAGATGCTCCTCAACCTTGTCAACACTTGGTATAGTTAGTCATTTTAATTTTAGCCATTCTACTAGGTATTTAATGGTGTCCCATTATGGTTTTAATTTGCATTTCCCTTATGACTTTGAACATCTCTTCACGTGCTTATTTGCCATTCATACATCTTCTTTGGTGAAGAGCCTTCTCAAATAACTTTTTTTAAATTAGGGTGTTTTGTTTTCTCACTATTGAGTTCTGAGAGTTTTTTACATATTTTAGATACAGGTCCTTTATCAGATATATGATTTGCACATATTTTCTCCCAGTCTGGGACTGGATTATCTATGCTATTAACAGTGTCTTTTGACAACCGATACTCTTAATTTTGATCAAGTCTAAGATTTCTTTTTTTTTCTCATATGGATTGTGCTTTTGGTAACTTCCCTAAGAAATCTTAGATATCTAACCAAGAGCATAAACCTTCTTTTCCTAAATTTGTTGTTGAAGTTTTATATTTTTAGTTTTCATATTTTGGTCTATGATCCATTTTGAGTTCATTTTTATATATGGCAAGAGATATGGATTGGAGTTAATTTTTTGCATATGGACAACCAATAGTTGAAAAACCATTCTTTCCCTCAATGAACTGCCTTTATACCAAGCCTTATTTTTAAAGATTTAAATTTGTATTATTTATTATTTTTGTCTTTAAGGGGCCTACTGAGAATGTCTCAAATACATATCTCCTTCCTAAAAATGTGTAGAAATATAGTAATATAAGAAAGAAAAACTAAAAGCATAAATTCTTAACAATGTTGGATTTTTGACAAAGGACACCCTAGCCTAAAAGCTGTAATGCAAAGGACACCTGTGAGAGTTGGGAACTGCTCCAGAGGTAGGAGATATGTAGCCTAGGACACCGTCAGCACTGTGGGTTAGGACACAGGAATTTCAAGAGCTGCCAGGTAAGCCTTACGTTCTGACCGCCTCTCACTTACACAATACTAGTTATTGTCTTCATTGCTTCACGTTAAAATGTAGCTATACACTTGTACACACATGTTATAATTAGCAGGCTAGAATGGCATTTTTTTTTGCTCATGGTCAATAGTGTAACAAAGCTCTATGTCTGTAGTGGAGAGCTCCGTGATAACTGATAAAAGAGAGAAAAATGGAAATAAGTAAAGAACACAATACTTCTGAACACAGGCCTAGAGTTCTGTAAGAGCTCTGGTGGCTCTGGGAAGACTAAAGCCACAGTGGCTCTGAGACACAACTAAGGAAACAATATCTCACAAACCATCATGTCAATCCCCCTTTTCCTGTTACCTTACCCCCTGAGGCTATTCTTTCAGCTGATTACACAAAAGCTGTTTGTTCAGTAGATTTTTTTCCCTAGCAGTAACATAAAATCAGCAATGTAACAAATATATTAATATATACTTAATGCTCAAATATCTTTTATATCTTTGCTCATGATTATGAATGTGACAGATAAAAGTATACTTAATGACCATGTTCAAAATATGTTTATCAACCACTCTTTTTCTTAATTTTAAACAAGAAAGTTATTTAAATTAAAAAAAAAAAAATCAGGGGTTCCTTGGGAGTTGCAGTCCCCACTCACCTCTTCTCTCAAAAAGTGGGGAAATAAAAATATTGTCTCCCTGAGAAGGTAGGCAATACATGGCCACCCCACCACGCGGTGACCCAGGGCGCCCTTCAAAACTCAACCTCCCCAATGCGTCCCACCCCCTCCTCAGGACTGGCCTATCTCAGCCTGTCATGGTGTACAGGTTTTCTCACTCCTCTGCAAAATTGTTTTAATACCACAATCATATCAAAGCATCCTACAAAGGGACATAAAGGTTACTGTATCACTTAGCGAACATTTATTAAGTTTTTAAAGTTCTTTCTCTTCCAGGTCTGGTGTAAGGGTCAGAAACAACAGGAGAACTTTCTCCTCACTGTTTCCACACACAGATGCAGTCGAATCTCCTGACAACCACCCCCCGCTCTCCCCCACTCCCCTCTCTTCCCCCGAGCTGCCAGATGCCTGACCCATGCTTAAAGAGTATGTGATTTTAAATCACTAAAAATCTAAAAGAAAATGTTGATAGCATATTCATTATGCTTTTTTCTCTCTGGAAAACAGTATCTGTAACTTAAATCTCATTAAACAGGATACAATTTCAAGTTTCCAATATCTAATGAATCACTGATTTTCTCCTCGATGGCAGACTGACAGTCACCCCCTAAGACAAGCCTAACAGACTGTGGACTGACTGTGGACTGAGATGTGCTGACACGCCACCCAAGAGCTCTTTGTTTCCGTCAACTCAGAAAGGGATACAGATTTCAGTTCTAGAGGACTCCTGGTATGATACGTCGGCATGCTCCTCTGGGTGAAGGCCAAGCTGTGTCTCATAAAAAGAAGAAAACACTAGTAAACAAAATGATGATTTTCCTCAGTATATGGAGAAGCTGTGAGCCCATCAACGTGTCTGCAATGACCCAAGTGATAGGGCACGGTCCTGGGGTCTGGGGACAGGGGGTTGCAGGGTTCCCGAAGGGATGGCATTTTACTTTAGTGAATCTCAGTTTCATCATCTTTTAGGGGAAGAAGATGGATGACCCTGCTGCTGTAAATATTCTTCAAGATCAAACACATCGGCTCCTGGCCAGTCGCCCTAAGTGTAGCAGTGGTGTTCCAAGGCCCCACAGCAACAGGAAGGGCCTCGCGAAGTTTGGGGTGCACCAACACACGTCTAAGTGCTGGGCTCTCAGCCAAAACATGAAAATGTGTTCTTCTCTTCTAATTCCATCTCCAGTACAGAACTTTCTCCTCCTCTCATAGGTCCTTCTATAATGCAGAGGCTGCCAAGGTGTCATGCTTTTTGGAGTGTGAATACTCATAGATTTACTCATGTTGGATCTTTACTACTTACAAAGTAGCTGGGTTTCTGAGAGGAGTCACTGGAGAATGGGAAATACAAGTCAGTCACTGGCTGATCGTGTATTCACTATAAAAGCCAGAAGCTGTGGTTTCCACTGATATAAGCTCCCAATGAGCCTGTAAAAGAAAAAGGAAAAGGGAGCCAAATGTCGACTGCAGGCTAAGATAGAGTCAACTTTCCCTGTGTTTCTGCTCCTCCTCAACATTCGACCTCATTCCCTGATAATCCTACAGCCCCCGCATACATTCCATTCAGTAAATCTTTTGATAAATTCTTATACTGCTCAAGCAAAGAATATTTCACACTGCCCCGCTAAGTGCCATGATTATGCAACTGTAACTGGTAAGGGGTTATATAAATATTGTCACTATTCCAGTTCCTTCAAAGTCCTCTGTGCTCTTAAATGGTTCTCTGATGGCTAGGGGCTATTTCCCTATCTCTTCTGTGTCTCTGATGGCCACAAAGACTGGGCAGCTGTCCTCGCTGAATTCCAGCTCCGATGGGCTGCAGGAGCACAAAGGACAGAGGACACCTGGGTTACCAAGGAGGTCACATACTGGAAATAAAAAGCAAAGGAATACTTGAAGTCAACATTATTAGGAATAAGATACCACTGGATATGGATGTAATACATGTTTTGACTAAATTGGAACAAAGGTATCATAAAACCCTAAAGGCAAAGAAATAAAGCCATTAATATTGACCTTTTAATATGGAGGTAGCAAAACAATCTTTTAATTTTCACATTTTTACTAAAGGGCTATACTTTAATCACATATGGTATAGATGAATATTTAATGAGAACAGTCAAACTTTTTGTTTCTATACCAGTTTTTATTACTAGTGGTTTTTTGTTATTTATTTATTTTTTTTACTTTAAATCCACTGTACGATTTATAATTTTTAAAAGTATACCAGGGTCTATTACTCTTCAGAAAATAATTCATCATACAATTCCTTAAACAAGGTCCTTTTCATTGCTTGAAATTATTAAGTTTACAAAGACTACAACAGACCTTCAGAAATACAGAATGAAAAGCAAGCCTGTATACTGAATGAACATTTCAACCTCAGATTACATGTAAGTGATTTCTTCTCCAAGAGAAATTTGGAAAAATGAATTTGGCAGGCACCATTCTCATGTTCCACAGAATGCACACGTTAGGGCTCTCCACATGGTATAATGTGAAGTGAGCAAACTACAACTCTCAGAATTTATCAGATATTCTGATTTCAGATATTCATACTTATCAATAAATCATGACTTATATCTCCTAAAAACTAAGTCTGTAAATAATATCTTCCTCTGTATTATGTTAAGTTTATAAACACATTTCACAGAACATCTGTCAAAGCAGAAATAAATTATGGGGTATGATCAAAGATGCAGTAAGAAAGAAATCTGTGAGATTGTTATTAACGGGATGGAGATGGCCCTGTATGCCTTATCGCAGTGCCTCCTCACCCACAACAGGCATCTCTCTGCTTCAGTTGAACTAGATTCTTGTCAAGTATGGTGAGGAGCTGGCTTTCGGGACTTCGTGGCTCTTCTGTGATCCTAAATCTTGGTGCTGGAGAGCCAAGGAGGACTGCAGGCAGCAGGCAGCTTTGCAAGCTGCTTACTAAAGCAGTTTCCTTATCCCCATGCGGGCTGCGAGTGAATGAACACTCAGAACCTCTTTTCTGACCAGCCCATCAAGGTTATCTAAATACATCACTATACACTGGATAATCTTTGTATTCCTTAAAGTTAAGTAAGACAAGTAATTCTCCTGCATATAAATCACATTTTAATGGTATTAAATAAAGCATAATTCAAAGAAACAAACTATAAATATGTAAAAAAATTAGCATAAGAAAGTCAAGAAGCTAAAGAGTGAAAAGAATTACATTTCAAACTAATTAAAATGGAAATAAAACTAATGTCCTTTTTGGTATTCTTAAAGATCTATATACAAATAAATTAGTGGGAGGGAGGTAACAAAAGAAATGTGGTTTGCCTTAAGTGCACAGGCCTATAGTAGAAACCAGACAAGAAAAAAGTGCAGAAGTGTGAAGAAGGTAATCTCTGGATGGTCTGCACACACTTATTCTGTTTACCTTAATTTCCTAGATTTTGTGATTTGGAGCTAAAATTATTAGGTACTCTAATCAGGGAGCAGGGAAAATCTTCCAGGAGGAGGGGGCAAAGGGGCTGCGCTGAGATGGGGAGCAAGGAGGGAGGTCATCCGCCTGTAGCTCAACTCAAGGCCCTCCCAACAACAGGTGAGGTCTCACATGGGGCACAGATATGGGATGGGAAGGGCAAAACTGAGAAGCAAAATTCAAGTCTTCAGTGCCAGGATGAGTTTCTGCTTCCTTTGATTAAGCAATGTGAGGTACTGAAGGTTTTGGAGTAAAATTAATCTGCCAAACATCATATGGACATAAACATACCGAAGAGAGGCTAGAATCCCAGAGACTAATTACAAAATGCTGGATTAGCTCAGGCGGCAGGTAATGGAAATCTGAATTAACAGAGCGGCAGCAGAAACAAAAATGAATTAAAAGATGGTTAATCTAAAATAGCAAATTGTTCAAGTATCTCTTCAGTTAATACAAAAAGTAAAGACCTGTCTATATTGATGACCATTTATGTGCTGTCAATGCAGTATGTTTCCACTGTGAAGATTATTTCCTGAATATCGGAGAACTTCTCTTAACCAACAACAATCCTAAATGTTGGAGTGAGGTAATCAATACATTTACTAGGATCAAATATCCTTAATTAGCTATGTGACCCTGGAGAAGGTTCTAAGATTCAGTTTCCACATCTATGATATAGGAGTAATTTACCTCTTAGGCTTGATGGAGAAATACGAGACAATGGGATAATGCCTATCCCATTTGTAGATGCCACAAATGGACCTGGAATCTAGCACAAACTCAAAGGTCAACTAAATCTGATGTTTATAGCCTGCAAACCGTAATGTTTCAAACTGTCCCACAAAACTTGCAGTGAGATTTTAAGTTTAGGCTTATAAAGAGTTTATATATTCCAAAAGTTCCCATTTGGGCCAAAGGTTTGGAATTTTAGACTTCTGACAGTCTTATAAATTCACTAAACGTATAAACTAATATGTATACATTTCTCAGTATCAGAGCAAACTAATTAAATGTTGGCATGCTATTAACTCTCAGAATAGTAAATACAGTCATAGTTAAACCCAGCATAAGAAGTTTCATGGTAGAAAACACCTAAGAGTGATAATACAAAATCCTGAGCATATCTTTTGTTATGATTAAAAAAAAATTAGTACCTTCAATTCAATTGGCTCGGAAGAGTAGTTTTTCCAAGAAGGTATGAATTATACTGACATCATGTATTTCATCTAGTTCTACAGTTTACTTGCCTTTAATTTGCTGCCCAAATGTGTAATATGAGTGATGGCAGCACTACAAAAGAATGTAGTTTTTAAAAGAAAAAGCTTTACACAGCTGCTTGTAATAAAATAACAAAACCGCGCAGCAAGGGCTGATTAGATAAAGATAAATATAGTAACACATGCATAAGTCTGAAATAGATCTGAGAAAAATTGTTACAGAGGACATTTCCATGACTATCCTGACAAGCAATTTTTAATGATTAAATATGCCTATGCATGTATATGTACATGTTTTGTATCTAAAAGCTATTTATAATGCTCCCTTACAGAATCATAAAGTAGAATTTCTTATTTTAAACTATCAAATGCTAACTTGATACACGGTGAAGTTATCATTTAGAAATAACCTTTATTATTTAAAATCAAAAGTATAATGTGACAACTTAGAAAATGTCCTTTTTTAATTTCCAAAAACAAGCTAACTGCTCATGAATTAAAGCACTATAAATTATGCAGCTCTATTTAAAAAATAAATGAAAGACAAGTTCTAAGATCTGGCATTTTATCTGCTGTTTTACAGAAACTAAATATAATTCAATTTAAGTAATGTCATATAAACATTTTATTTCACTTTCATCTTATTTTAGAAACAATAAGGAATGATCATTTGTAATATATGGAAGTATTTGAAATTGCTTTTGGCTAGTCTATTAAATCAGTTAGTGAGGCTTAAACTGTAAAACAAATATACATCTACCCAGATTGCAGCAATTAAGCTTATGATTTATTTAGTGGCATAAAATAACACTTCATAAAATCCATCCTAAAATAACATTTGCTAATAAAACTATGACCAAGATTATTCTGAAATTCTACACTTCTTATAATGAGATGACAAGTGGGACTTCTATTGCTGCCCCTCCCCACTTCTGTTCCCTGACCATGTATGCGTGAGTCTATTTCTGGAATTTCTATTCTGTATGTCTGTTCTCATACCAGTATCATGCTGTCTTGATTTCTTTATAGTAAGTCTTGAAATCAGGCAGTGTAATTCAGCCAACTTTGTTCTTTGCCTTTCCATATAAATTTTAGAGTCACCTTGCCATTTTATTTAAAAAAAAAAAAAAAAAAAAAGCTGCCAGGATTTTAGCTAAGATTGACCTAAGTGTATAGATCAATTTGGGGAGAAGCGACATCATAACAATACTGCATCTTCTGATACATGAACATGTTATGTCTCTCCATTTACTCCAGTCTTCTTTCATTTCTCTCTACCATGTTTGATAGTTTTGAGTGTACAGATCTTACATATACTTTGTTAAACTTATTCCTAAATACTTCATGTTTTTTCATGCTACTATAAATGGGAGTGATTTTTAAATTTCATTTCGCAATTGTTCATTGCTAGTGTACAGCACAATTGATGTTTATATGTTGATCTTATATTCAGTGACTCTGCTCAATTCGATTACTAGTTCTAATAATGTTTTTGGTAAACTTCTTAGGATTCTCTCTGAACACAATCATATGGCACCTCTGAATAGAGAGTTCTTCTTTCCAATCTGTATGCCTTTTATTTCTTCTTCTTTTCTTACTGTACTGGCTAGAACTTATACGTACAATGTTGAATAGAAGTGATGAGACTGGACATTCTTGCCTTGTTTTCATTATTTGTGGGAAGGGGTTCAGCTTCTCATCATTGAATATGTTAGCTATAGGTATTTTACAAAGGCCTTTTTTCAGAATGAGGAAGTACCCTGCTATTCTAATTTACAAAGAGTTTTTTTTTAAATAATGAATGAATATTGAATTCTATCAAATGCTTTTTCTGCAAATATTGAGATGATCACAGAATTTTTCTTTTATTCTGTTAATATGAGGAATTGTATTGTTTTATAAATTGGATTAAATTCCACTTAGTTACATTATCTTTTCTAAATTAAAAAAAAAATTAATTAATGTTTATTGACTACTGACTGAGGACTGGATCCATGTAGAACAGTCCATGTCACTTAGTTCAATATAATGTTATGCAATTTAATCAGGGTGGGTAAGTGATGGAGCTACAGTTCATACAACAAAAAAGTGGCAGAGCAGGGTGGATAGGAGGTCTTCAAGCTCCTGTAGCATTACATCAGAGTTGCTCAAGTCAGAGTCATATCTCCCTACTCCCGCACCTTTCCCTCAGCCTCTTGGCATTTCAGACACAGGAAAGCAAAAGATAGAACAAATACAACCATAGATTCCTGACTCAGAGAAGCAGAAGTCCTTCTTCCCAGCATTCGCAGTAACATTCCTGAATGGAACATCCATCAGGGGCTTCTGTAACAGGCAGTTTACCTCCTATACCCAACTTACCTTTTTATTTATTATTGGGTTTAATGTGCTAAAATTTTGTTAAGAATTTTTAAGTCTGTGTTACTATACATAGAAAAAGACGCCACCAGAAAACTACTAGAGCTAATCAATGAATCTGGTAAAGTTGCAGGATACAAAATTAATACACAGAAATCTCTTGCATTCCTATACACTAACAATGAAAGATCAGAAAGAGAAATTAAGGAAACAATCCCATTCACCACTGCAACAAAAAGAATAGAATAAACCTACCTAAGGAGGCAAAAGACCCATATGCAGAAAAATATAAGACACTGATGAAAGAAATCAAAGATGACACAAACACATGGAGAGATACACCATGTTCTTGGATTGGAAGAATCAATATTGTGAAAATGACTATACTACCTAAAGCAATCTACAGATTCAATACAATCCCTATCAAATTACCAATGGCATTTTTCACAGAATTATAACAAAAAATTTTACTATTTGTATGGAAAAACAAAAGACCCCGAATAAACAAAGCAATCTTAAGAAAGAAAAACGGAGCTGGAGGAATCAGGCTCCCTGACTTCAGACTATACTACAAAGTTACAGTAATCAAGACAGTATGGTACTGGAACAAAAACAGAAATATAGATCAATGGCACAGTACAGAAAGCCCAGAGATAAACCCATGCACATAAGGTCAGCTAATCTATGACAAAGAAGGCATGAAGATACAATGGAGAAACGACAGTCTCTTAAATAAGTGGTGCTGGGAAAACTGGACAGCTACATGCAGAAGAATGAAAGTAGAACACTCCCTAACACCACACACAAAAATAAACTCAAAATGGATTAAAGACCTAAATGTAAGGCCGGACACTATAAAACTCTTAGAGGAAAACATAGGCAGAACATTCTTTGGCAGAAATCACAGCAAGATCTTTTTTGACCCACCTCCTAGAGAAATGGAAATAAAAACAAAAATAAACAAATGGGACCTAATGAAACTTAAAAGCTTTTGCACGCAAAGGAAACCATAAACAAAACGAAAAGACAACCCTCAGAATAGGAGAAAATATTTGCAAATGAAGTAACTGACAAGGGATTAATCTCCAAAATATACAAACAGCTCATGCAGCTCAATATCAAAAAAACAACCCAATCCAAAAATGGGCAGAAGACCTAAATAGACATTTCTCCAAAGAAGACATACAGATGGACAAGAAACACATGAAAAGCTGCTCAATATCACTAATTATTAGAGAAATGCAAATCAAAACTACAAAGAGGTGTCACCTCACAGCAGTTAGAATGGCCATCATCAAAAAATCTACAAACAATAAATGCTGGATAGGGTGTGGAGAAAAGGGAACCCTCCTACACTGTTGGTGGGAATGTAAATTGATACAGCCACTATGGAGAATGGTATGGAGGTTCCTTAAAAAACTAAAAATAGAACTACCATATGACCCAGCAATCCCACTCCTGGGCATATACCTGGAGAAAACCATAATTCCTAAAGATACATGCACCCCAATGTTCACTGCAGCACTATTTCTCATAGCCAGGACATGGAAGCAACCTAAATGTCCATCAACAGAGGAATGGATGAAGAAGATATGGTACATATATACAGTAGAATATTACTCAGCCATAAAAAGGAACGAAGTTGGGTCATTTGTAGAGACATGGATGGATCTAGAGACTGTCATACAGAGTGAAGTAAGTCAAAAAAACAAGTATCGTATAATATCGCTTATATGTGGAATCTAGAAAAATGATACAGATGAACGTATTTGCAAAACAGAAATAGAGACACATAGAGAACAAACGTAGGGATACCAAGGGGAAGGGGGGGTAGAATGAATTGGGAGATTGGGATTGACATATATACACTACTCTGTATAAAATAGATAACTAATGAGAACCTACTGTATAGCACAGGGAATTCTACTCAGTGCTCTGTGGTGACCTAAATGGGAAGGAAATCTAAAAAAGAGGGGATATATATATACGTATAGCTGTTTCATTTTGCCATACAGAAGAAACACAACACTGTAAAGCAATTATACTCCAATAAAAATTAAATAAAAAAAAAGAATTTTATGTCTGTTTTCATGAGGGGTAGTAGTCTATAGATCCCTTTCAATACCTTTGTTTGGTTTGGCAGGAAAGTAATGAGGGCCTCATAAAATGACTTGGGACCTGTTCTCTCCTTCTCTATTTTCTGAAAGAACTTAGGTAGGATTGGTAATCATTCTTCCACAAATGGTCGATAGATTTCACCAGTGAAGCCATCATGCCCAGAGTTTTCTTTCTGGAAAAAAATTTTCATTACAAATTCAATTTCTTTAAAAAAAAAAAAAAAAGTAGAGGTATTCAGATTTTCTATTTCTTCTAGTGTTAGTTTTGGTGTGTTTCCTGGTATAAAGTTGTTTATAATATTCTCTTATAATTCTTTAATATCTGTAGGATTTGTAGGGATGACCTATCTTTTAATCCTGATATTGGTAATATGTGTCTTCCTTTTTTTGTTTCTTTGTTTCTTGATTATCAGATTAGCTAGCAGTGTTACTGGCTTTTGGTTGTACTGATTTTTCTCTGTTGTTTGCACAAAGTCTTTTTCACTAATTTCCTCTCTTTATTAGAAGTAGAAGTTCAGTTCACTGATTCTAGATCTTTCTTTTTGCTTTCTAATATAAGCTTTTAAAACTGTATTTTCTCTCCAAGCATTGCTTTAGCTACATCTCACAAAATTTAATGTTGTTTTCATTTTCTTTAAGTTCAAAATATTTTCTGATTTTCTCTTGTGATTTCTTCTTTGACACAGGGATTTACTTCGTATTCTTTTAATTTCCAAGTATGTAGAGGCTTTTCTCATATTTTTCAGTTACTGATTTCTAATATAACTCTGTTGAGGTCAGAAAATATAGCCTGCATTATTTCAATCCTTTAAAATTTATTTTATGGTCCACCTTTCTGTCTATTTTGATGAATATTCCATGTACAACTTTAAAAAAGAATGTGAATTTTATAATTGTTGGGTGGAGTACTCTGAAAAGATCAATTAGACCAAGCTGTTTCATAGCATAGTTCAAGTTTTCTATATACTCACTGATTTTCTTTCCATTTGCTTCATTAATTATGGAATCTCCAGCAAAAAATAGTGGGTTTCTTTACTCTCCTTTCTGTTTTGAGGATTTCCGCTTCCATTATTTTGAAGTTCTGTTATTATAAAATGTCCCTCTTTGTCACTAGTAAGATTTTTTAATCTGCAAACTATTAATATAGCTATTCCAGCTTTCTTATCTATTGCTAGCATATATCTTCTTCCATTCTTTTAGTTTTAACCTATCTGTATCTTTATAGTTAAAGCATGGTTCTTATAAACAGCATATAATTGAATCTTACTTTTTTAACCAATCTGTTTTTAATGACATTATAAAGAAAATTTTACATTTAATATAAGTATCAATATGGTTAGGTTTAAATTTACCACTTTGATATTTGCTTTCTATTTTTCTCATCTGACCTTTATTACCTATTCTTATCTTCAAGATTGAGCATTTTAGTATTCCATTCTATCTTCAGTACTAGTTTATTAACATTTAATTTTTTTAAGTGGGTGGTAGCCTTTCTCAAGTAGGGTTTTGTGAGAGAACAAAGCTAATAGGAAGTGACATGAATGAGTGTTTTTAAATGTCCCAATGACAGTACACTGCTCTTAGATGCAGAGGATAGAGGTTAATTCATTATGTACAATACACTTTTCTCTGCCCTTCCACAACTCACCTTGGGTCAGCTATACTTTTTCTTTAACGAAATCAAGACTGTAATCATTCGTATCTTGAAGTAAACAGTAACCAAACCTTCTTTACCACAGATTGGTTCTAAAAGTTGAAAATCAACAACCAGCATCTACATTGTGATGTATAAATATTATTTAATGTCAGGCCAAGAGGTCAGCTAAAATTACACTTCATTCTTTATAAATCCAATGTCATGATCTCCTGACCACGCCAAGAAATTTAAAAAATTCTAGTTTTAAAATTAAATAGACCCATTTTTCTCACTGATTGCTTAAAAGCATGGCCTTTCCTCCCATATTTAGGCCACAAGAGGAGTTTTCCCTGGGGTTTCTAATTGTTTTCTTTCTGGGAGGGTTGATTTGGTGGGGGCAGGAGGAGGGGGGCAGTGACAGAGGTTATCCCCAAGCTATCAATCCTTGCTTTCCCTCATGTGTCTTATACTCCTCTAATTTGGAATGGTTGTTGTCTGGACCTATTTTATTGCCATTATTTGTGGATTTGCTTTGATGCCCAATTCCTCTATTTCCTGAAGGCCAAGTTATTTCTTAATAAGGGTACTTGGGAAACTAATTTTTCTAGTCCTTGTACATCTGAAAATGTCTTTATTCTGCCGTTACAACTGAATGGTAGTCTGTCAGGTACAGAATTTGGGGTTAAAAGTGTGTTTGCCTTTGGATTTTGTCGGCAATACTTACAGCATCCAGTGTTGAAACTGATAAAACATTGTTGATGTGAGTTTGACACTTCATACTTGGACAATCTGTTTTCCTTCCTCTCTGAAAATTTTTACAATCCTCTCTTAATCCCTGAAGCACTGAAACTTCACAAATATATACCCATGGGTGACTTGTTTTCATTAATTGTGCTGGCTCTCAATGGGTCCTTTTAATTTAAAGACGTGTCTTTTCTGCCTCTGGGATTATATTCCCTTCCTTTTTTGATAATTTCCTCCCCTCTTTTTCCTTTTTTCTTACTTCTATTAAGCCAAATGTCAAACCTCAAAGATTAATTTCCCATGCATCTCTTCTTACATTTTTTTGGTCTTTGCTCCACATTTTGGAAGATTACTTCAACTTTATTTTCTTAGATTTTCATTTCAGCAATCCTTTTTAGAAATAAATACATAAATCTAATAGCCCTTTCTTGTAATATCACTGCTTCTGTATTAGCCGCTTCCTTAAGGCTCCATTTTTTTTCCTTTCAAATTTTCCTCATAAACCCAATGACCCTTTGGTTGTCTGTTCACTTAAGACGGAAATACAGGAAGATGGGAACTGCTCTCCTCTTCTCTGTCAGTTGGTCTATTTTTTTCTTTTAGAAAGGCTTCTTCGCTAATTGGAAATTCTAACTCTATGCTTAACCAGGATAGGCAGGCTTTACTTGATGTGAACAGAAAAGAACCTGAGTGCTGAGCAGAAAACCCCCCAAAATAAGTAGAGCTTTACTGTGGTAAAATCCTTATCAGAAGTCTTAGTTTTCTGAATTTATTTTCATATCTGAAGCAGAATCAGTTTTTGCCTGTTTTGCCTAATAGTACACGCCAGCTGTTTGTGTGTGTGCACACGCGTGTGAACGTGTGCACGTGAGCGTGTGCACTGTGCATTGGGAGAGTGGGGCAGGGGACTAATCTGTACTACAATTTAACAAACAGCCCTTCAACTGTATGCTGTTTCTGGAAATCTCATATCTAAGTTACAACCTCTGAAACAGCTGCTGACTCTCAGCCCCTCTGGGATTCCCTTAGAAAGACTGCCTTCCACTTCTTTGAAGGCACCCCTGTAGTACATCTAGGTTAGAGTTTTTCAATCTGTCTCATCTCCTACATTACAAAAAAGTTGTTAAAATCTCTTGTTTGTTGATGACCCCTCTCTCTTTGCTTTGCTATTTATTGGTTAATGATTAAGCGTTTTTTTCTCTTTTACAGTCTGTGCTTTCATTTTGATGAGGCCTTAAAACGGGCAGATGGCAAATGATAGTGCTCAGTGCCTAGTCTACCTTCTTGACCAGAAGGCTTAAACATTTTTAAGCTTATGTGGAAAGTTATACTCACATACAAAAGTAGAGAGGCCAGCATAATGAAATGCCATGCACTGATGACTAACTTTCAAGGATATTTTAAGCAAGCAAAATTTGATCATTTGCAGCTTCTATAATAATAAATTCTGTTGAGCAAAGTCCTCTGTGACTGGCCTATATGGATAAGAATTACACAATATCTAAAAACCATTTTGAAGAATGAGTTTGTCATATAATTTGATCTTGTAATCAGGGCAAGAGTTCCTTACAATATCTGCTACACGGGATTTCACAGAATAATTGCCCAGAAGGGGACATAGGCCCCACAGAGTCAAACCTCTTCTTTTTCCTTTTTTAATAAATTTATTTACTTATTTATTTTTGGCTGTGTTGGGTCTTTGTTGCTGCACACGGGCTTTCTCTAGTTGCAGCAAGTGGGGGCTACTCTTTGTTGCGGTGCACGGGCTTCTCACTGCGGTTGCTTCTCTTGTTGCGGAGCAAGGGCTTCAGTAGTTGTGGCATGCGGGCTCTAGAGTGCAGGCTCAGTAGTTGTGGCGCACGGGCTTAGCTGCTCCGCGGCATGTGGGATCTTCCCGGACCAGGGCTTGAACCCGTGTCCCCTGCACTGGCAGGAGTATTCTTAACCATTGTGCCACCAGGGAAGCCCCAATCCTCTTCTTTAACAAGTAAGAGGAGCCCAAGAGTTGGGTATGTGTGCTATGTCTGGGGACATGCAAGTCACAGGCTGGGGCAACCCCATCTTGCCCACCAATTAATAGAACAGGAAGGACCCCCTCCCTCTTTTTAACATCTTATTCATAGGTAACTCAAAAGGTATATCTAGTTTCATATATTGTATAGGCTAAACTGCAAACTTTACATAAAACTGTAAAATAAAATGAGATTTTAGAGAAACTATGAGCATGTGACAGACTGTTTGGGAGCCCTGAGTGCACGTGTTCCCTTTTAGGTCCACTTTGGTGGGAAGTTTTAGAAGCACAAAGCTAGTCAGGAGTAAAACCAGCTCTCCAGCATCACGACGCAGGTCTCTTTAGTATCAGTCCAGATAGCAGAAAACGAAGTGTCCCCCTAACCCACTGCTGTATCACTAAGACCCAGAGTTAGCAATGCATGTGCTAGAAAGGTACCCCAGCTTCCAAATGTAAAACTCCATGGAACAACTAGCATTTGCATGGCACTTCGCAGTGTACAAAGCAAAGGTTAAGAAGGTAACAAATATAATAAACCTTACAACAGCTTTGTAATAGAGATTTATCATCACTCTCATTCACAAAGAAAGAAAAGCTCAGAGATTTAAGTAACCTGCCGTAATTAATAACCTGCCACACAATTAGTAAATGACTTAACCCAGTCTCCTTTAACTCCAAACCTTCACAATGTAGAACGTAGCCTCTCTTTCCCTTGACTGTTCACCTGCTCCCTTTTCGTGGTGTCTGGTTCTTGTTTAATGGCTGTAACAGCCAAGTAGAACAATCCAAGGTTTTCAGATGTATATTTTCAGTTGCCTGCATTTTTTATTCCTTTGGCCCTCATCTACTTGCCCCACACGGTCCTCCACAAGTGGAAAGCGGATGTGAAGCTTCTGCTAGGAGCACGCACCCTCCTCCCTTGGTTGTGGCTTCAACTGAAGTGAACAACACCTTCAACTGCCATGTCCCATTCCTGCTCTCAGTGGTTCAAGGGAGGCCGAGTCTCACATGGGTGATATTTGGTCACCCCTTCTCTGGTGCAATGGGTACTCCAGGCAGGCAAGATAGAGGAGTGATAAAAGAAATCACATCCCCCTTCCTAGTCTCTTTTCCCTACTCTATAAATGCTTTCCTCCCCTAAGGCTACTACCACCTGTTCCATACTAGTTCTCAGAAGACAGACAATAGTGTGGTTTGGCTGGTTCTGGCCCTCCACCCACAAATATCACATTCCTGCCCGAACCCCTATTCCTGGACTCACAAGTCTGTCCCACTAACTGCCAGCTTTAGCTACGAAAGCTCTGGTCACCAACCATCAACTCCCGATGACTCTGAGGATGCCCTCCAGGAAGGTAAAATGAAGACGAAAAGTCCATGGAGTCAACCTCCTCTTGACAACATTACCATTGAAAGTTTACTCACAGAACACTGTTTTCTTTTATACTTGAAAGCGCAAAGTACTTCATCCAAACTTTGGATTAAATTAGGCTTCAACACTATACCATGGGCCTCCTCATCCCATGTTACAATTCTACAAAAAGAACATCCCCTGGGTTAAAGTCATTCCAACATAACTCACTCTTGTGTCAGGAAGGGGACAAAATGTAAAGTGTGTGCAAAACCTATGAATATGCAAAGAACAGTACACTTACACTGAGAAAAAAAATGACACTCCATATACATATTTTTTAAAACCCCAAGCTTCTATTTTTATGCTAATATACCAGTTGCAACTATTTCGGTTTTCTTTTGAAAGCTGGGATAACTTTCTAGCATATGCATTGCTAAATCTAGGTCTTTTGAGGTAAATCCATACATACTCAGTTGTGATGAGTCTATATTCAAAACTATTGTACATAATACATCTAAGCATAGAGAAGAGAAGCATATATTTAATAAACAAGAGTACAAAACAAGATGCTGGTCTGACTACCCTTTCACCAGGTTTATCCTATTAAGGTGATATGATTCAGATAATTAACCCTTTCCAAATGCTGAGAAACGTCCCTCCTAAGAGATGGATTAGCTACAGAAATGCTTAACTGTACAGAAGACCAAATGCAAAAGGATGTGACAGAGTCAGAGAGTGATCTAATACAAAAACCATGTAGTGACAGATCTAAATATAAATGCTCAAATCTTCCGTTTCACTAGTTCACAGTGACTGAAAAAAATTCAATTTCTTTTCAATACATAATTCATCCAGCAATATTTTAATTTTTATAGAAAACAAATGTCTTCAATGATAAAAGTATATTTTATTCTATATGAGTGAATTTGAAAATGTAATGCTTCAAGTTTAGCCATCTTCTAACCCTGAAACTGTCGCTTTAAAATTACAAGAGAGAAAATGAAGTACTTATTTCGCTTATCTTTTTTAAAAACCTACATTATATAAAAATCAGTTGAGGAAACATTTTATTTCGGCTGCCCTTTTACGACATACACCATCCAGTAACTAACTGGCTTTAAACACTAGGGCACTGGGTAACATTCCTACAATTTTAAATACAGTTCAGCAAACAGAAAAATACTGCCAAATACCTTTATAGCCTGCTATCCAGACCTGTGCAAACCATGTCTTCAAACACTAACTAAAAAGAGACTAAAAGTGATCACCTGGCAGGGTCTACAGGGCAAGTGTTAGGACTGTCTCTGAGCAATGGAGTCTGAAACTGCCACCAACTGTATAATATGAGAGAGCAGGACACGTTTACTAAAATTAAAGTATCACTTTAGACTTGAAAAGGATATGCTTCTTTAGCCAATTAAAATTCTGGTGAAGGTGATAAGGAACTAAAATTGACTCTGATTAGCATAAGGAAAAGGGGATTTCCGGAAGGCTCTCAAGGGAGGCTCTGAAAGATAACAGGCAGACACCAGCCAAGACCAACTGGCAACGCCACAGTCAGGGTCATGCTGCGGGAGCTCCACCTCCCGCTGGAGGGTCCCGTGGGAGAGAACCCACGCTGCAGGAGCTCAAGGTTCCCTGCCCAAGAGGGGGGGGGGGGGGGGGGGAACCCTGGCTCCCTCCCTAGTGGGAACAGGCCCAGTGAGCTCTTCACGGAAACTGGAGTGTTTTCAGAAAGGAGAATGGATGCTAGGCAGCCGAAAAGCAACAACAGTCTACGGCAGATCATCAACAGTCCAGCAATACTGCAATATTTCTCAGTGATATCGGATGAATTTAAGCCATATTCGCATGGCTATGGCTCTCGGAGGACTCATGCTAAATGTGCCCTATAGGGCAATAAAGGAATAAACACCTTCTGTTTGGGCTCTACATAGAATTTTTGTTCAATTCAGATTATGATCAATGTAAATAAAGAATCAACCTGTGACAGACCCTAGTGAGGCCTATCTGTTGCCATATATGGCACCTGTCAAATCAAACACTGTAGCTGTTCACCAGGAAAATATACTTGTAATTTCCAAATCAATTCGCAAACTATTCATCACTTCGATATAGAAAATAGGTGTGCCTCAACACTTTTCAAAAGACCTAAACTTTATGAAGCTTAAATGTTAGTATTTATAGAAAACTCAATTGAAGGTTGCTACCTTCCAACTAAAAAGGATAAAGAAGAAAGTAAAAGTAAACATTCTAACATGATGATCAAACCACCTTAGTAAAAAAATATTAATGTATAAATTGGATTTCATATATCTAGAAAAAGTTAAATATTAATAGTTCAAAAAGGGTAGATACATAAATCTTTATTAGAAAAATGTTTCAAAACACTTCTTTAAAATAATAATATTTATAAGTTCCCCTTCTCTAAATACCCAGTATTATGAAATTTGGAAACACCACTTCATAGAGTACTTAGAATTTAACTGAAAGGACTTCTGTTTGTTTGTTTGTTGGAAATGATGCAAAAAATAAATCGGAAGTTACAGCAGCATTCATCCAAACTCAATCATGAAATACTTTACAACAACTTAAATACCAAAAAGGATGCTTCCAAATGGTGGCTGTGTTATGTGCATTTGCTCAGAGACAATTAATGCATGCAGCTGGTGCTAACCTTCAGTAAGTTTCAATCAAAGCTTGACAGCTACCAGTTATATTTCACACAGGGTAATTATAGCAAATGGCATTTAGGCTTAATGTTCTGCCATTTCTTCTTCTTTCCGGAATGTAATCAACAAGATATTAAGATTGCTTCTGCTTAGCTTTTCTTTAATCTTCACACTGACAAAAATAAATATTCAATCGTAAGGCATTTAGTGAAAGTATAGGTGGGGAAAAAGACCTGACATTCAGTAGAATTTTTCCTATGACAATCACTTCAACAAATGATGTATTTATAGCTTTTCTGCATAATTAAATATATTAGTCCTTCCATAATGAAATACATCTTCACTATGCTTCTCATTTTCTGCAATGCCCAGACTTTTCAACATATATTGTACTAGCATATAAGCAGCAGTGTGAAATACTTCTGTATGTTCACTAAGAAAAAACCACAGCAGCTCCTCTGGAGGTTATGCTATTCTAAAACCCTGTGCTCCTACACATTCCTTGTGTGTGGTAGGACAGCTAAAAAGACACTAGGATGATGAGCATATGGTCTAGATTTAATAGAACAGGTGCTTAAATTTTTATAGTAAAGTATTTCAAATGCTAACTCATATCTGAATGTACTTTTAAAACAATATTCTACAAAAAACTGCATATATATATTCAATCTCATTATACATATACTTGCTGAAATGAATTTAGGCTGCTCTTTTAAAATTCTGCCTATCTGCTATCTGTGCATCTGCCATAACTGCCCTGGACCAACCAGTACATCTCAAGAATCAAAGTGGTCCAGAAGCTATGAGTGCTCTGAGTGAGTCTTGCTCTTTCCTGGGCCTCCAAATTGTTCCACCAGAAATGGAGCTGGGGTGCCAGCACTCTCCCTACCTCTGTTGGTAAGACCAACCAGGACATCTCATTGTAATGGCCTCTTGGTTCAGAGCACCTTCTCTCCTCTCTTGCTTAATTTTGTCATCACATTTATCACCATCTACGTAACTACATATTTTATTTACTCAACAGTCTCCTCAAATGTAAACTCCATGAAGGCAGGGGTTTGGTCTCTTTTACTTACTGCTATATTTTTTCAGCCACTACAAACACCTGGGACATAATAAGCACTCAATAAAATACCAAAAAGATAAATAAATGAATACGTCTCACAGACCTATAAACCAAAAAGAATACTTACTGGAAAAATCAGGTCAGACATACTAGGCATAGAATATATTCTGAAGAAAAAAGAGAACAAAATTCTGAGTACATTAACACTTGCACTTGACCATCAACTATACCTCACTGACGTGGAGGCAGATGGATAGAATAACAGTAAACTGTATCAGTCAGACTTCTTAGCTGTTGGCAATGTAAATGAACTTTGGCTGATTTGCACACAATAGAAATTTACTGAAAGCTTTCTGGACCACTCCAAGAATTACCAAGAATGCTAAAGAACTATGTTTAATAAACAGAACCAAGAGTCACCGTGAGCCAGGATGGCAGCCCCAGCCCACACCAGAGAGGCTTGCAACTCTCAAGGACACTGTCTCCCGGGACTTGGACAAAGCCCCCACCACTGCCGAAAGGAAACCTTCACTGTCCCTACCTCTGAAGGTCAAGTTTCAACTTCAAACTCCTCGGCAGAAACCTCTGCTAGCAGGGACCCACAGACTTCGAAAGAGGGGTTCGTACGCTGGGAAGGCCAAAAAAAACAGATAAAAAGGTACATTAAAACAGTGGTGTAAAACAAACTTCACTTGGTATAAATACCAAAGGAGAAAGTTCTCTGGAACGCATGTATCTCCTAAAATCTGCGTTAAAAAGGACTCTACTATACTTGTGTGAACATGTTAGTGAGGTGGCTGTTCATTAACACTGTGTGTGACAATAGTTTAAAACGAATATGCTAAACTTCACATATTTGAACAATTTAGATTTCTGCAATATCAACTGGCATTAGAAATGTTACACTTACTTAAAAGTGCACAAAATAAAGGCACCAAACTCAAGTATTTTAAATCCTCTACATCCCTGTAACTCAACTGAAATGTTTTTTTTAAGGCATCAAAAATAGCATGCATGTGTGTACGTTCATGAGGCAAATCAGCAAAAAATAATTGCACAGTGACCCAAATAACAGGGACTGGGAGGGGCTGACTGCTCTAGTTACAGAGCAACCACTGACTCATGAAAATTCAGTTGTTTGCATTTTAAAAGGGTCTTAGCTCTTTGACTAACACTCTGGTTTTTTTCTGCAGCTTTATTTTGTGCAGCCACAAAATTTTTAAAAACTCCTGAATCTTAATCTACTTTCTTTTCTCTCTTCTCAGAGGTGTGAAAGGGCTGGCCAGGTATGCTTGAGTTTTAGAAAGACAATCTGTTCCTTTCTTCTTCAGCCTCCTTAGGCTCAAATGATAGGCATTTGAAGCCCCTCTCACGGTCTGCTATTCAGAGCAGGGAAACAGTTTTTACAAGCTCCCTGGAATCTGAAGAATCTGTCCCCAAAGTGCACTGAAACATGCCTCGTTAAAAACAAGCTACAATAAGGAAAGCAACAGAAGCCAAAAACAAATGTACTAAACACACTGTTAACCAGCAGAAACGCATCCAAACGCATCCAAAAAACATATAAACATAATTTCTGGGTATACTGTCTAGAAATAAAACATTCAAAGAAAACCAATTTATTTCATTCAAGGAATATTTACTAAGCACCTATCATTCCACAAACACTGGGCTAGATAGTTGTTGCTGACACAAGTCAACAAAATCGACCAGTTCCTTCCCTGGTAGCAGTCGGTGCTGAAGATGCATGGAGTACACAATCAAACCAGCAAAGAGATATAACTTGTTAAATTAAGTAAACAAGGAGCCCATTAGACTAGGTGGCTGTAAATGCCTTGGTAGCCTATGTAAGCAAACCAAAATCTAAGCCGTAAGAGCCTCAAAAGTTACAAAATCAAAACGCTAAGAACTAATCACAAAAAGCCAACTAGGCTTCCAGCTATAGCCAATCAATTTCCTTCCTTTGCTTCCACCTTTTCTCTATAAAAGTCTCTCCCTAACCTCCTGTTGGTGGAGCACTCCTAACCACTTCTGGTTTGGTGCTGCTCAATTCAAATTGATTTCTGCTCAAATAAGACTCTTAAAATTTTAATATGCCTCAGTTTATCTTTTAAAAATTACAAACTGGAAGAGGACAGGATATTATAAAGTTCTTATTTCAATACCTAATGATGTGATTGTATACAGGTTATATAAAAACATTCAAATCCTTTCAGATTTTATAACTTATTTTTCACTGAATTCTCAAAGTTGTGAAATTTATGAATAAAAAATTAACAAAACTTTTATAATTGCAAAGAAAACGAAGGGAGAATGAAGTAAATATCAGATTGGCAACTCTTTATGTTTCTGAAAAATAAAGAACTTAAACTCATATTAAATAAATCTATGTAAATTAACAATAAGATGAAAGTGGACTTTAAATAATGCAGAGAAGAAAAACATCTACTAAACAAATAATGAAACTGAAGCACAGAAAATACCCTAAATCTGCAAACTTCCTTACCAAGCTTTACCCTTTAATTCTACAGTTTGGAAAAGCTCCTGCTCAATTAAGCTAGGCTATATAGAAAATCCTACTGGAATACATTTCCTGAGCAGGTCAAATGATGCTATTCCCAAGACTTGCCCTCTTGGCAGAATTAAAGTGAAGCAGGTACCCCTCCCTAACCACACGGAAGAGAGTGACAATATATCCGGCAAGGAAGGGGCAGGGGTAGCAAGAGAAAAAAGGACATTTATAAACACAAACACATTAAAAGGATACTGATGATAATGAATGTATTGCATGCTCATTATCTACCAGAACACTTTTAATGCATGTCCATTTACTGCTTTCATCCCCACAATGCTGTTATAAAATACTCATGACTATTATCACACTTTATGGATTAGGAGATGAAAGCACAGAGAGGCAAGCCATAAACCTACTCCAGAGTCCACACTCAGTGAGGTTTTCCTCAATCTCTTTCTCAGACACTGAACTGATACATAACTGACTTCAAAGTAGCTCATTTGAAATTTCAGAACCTACAGATAATTAATTTTAGAGGAGTCCTATGGTTACGCCTTATTTTTCAAGTACTTGCTCCTGGCCAGTGAATGGAACAGGGAACTTCCCGAATCGTGTTTAAAGTTGGTCAAAGTAAAACAGAATTCAAAAATACATATATTAGATGAGTTTTCTCAACCCCTGGAGCCAGCAAATCCTACCATGGCATCAGGGAGAAGTTTAATAAATAGCTCCTTGCTTTTCATAAGATATCAACTACTTCAACAAGCCAAACCTTCAAGCTGAACAGAAACCCCATAATTTATCACCTAACAGGGTGACTATGACCATTTCCAGATACTTCCTGTGCCTCTGAAATGCTCATGACCAAGTGTAACTATAAACAGGTCAAGAAATAAATTAATTCCAGGGCACTGGAAATTATGTTCATGAAATGAAAAGTGGCCTTGCTGACATTGCATCACTATTTCTAGACAGTGCACTTCAACATCAAATAAATATCACATCATGGAGATGTGCCAAAAGCCAGTGACCTAGTTTCATTAGGGTGGGAAAGGAATAGCAATCTGTCCTTTGAGACTAGTACCAAAATAGCTTCCTTAAAGCACAGCTTCATGCTTTTTAAAAGTTTTAAATAATCTTTTCATGCAAGGGCAAAAATAATAGCCAGAGCCAGTATCAAATATGAATTTCCTTTACGTACCCCCATAAGTTAATGCTAGCTCTCATAATGTTATCAATATTTTCAAAGCTTGGAAAAAATTAAGGATCAGAAAAATTAAGTAATAAATTGTTTCAACATCTAATAATTGCCTAATATAGGCAATCATACCACACCAGTAGACTAAGATTATTTTTGAGAAACTCCATAAAGATAATTGGCTGACTTTGCCAATGCCACACCCAAAGAAAAATACAAGTAATAAAACACAGAACTTTTTTAAAAGAAGTATCTTTGTATTATACGTATTTAAAAATATAAAGAAACACTGAACTTAGGCACAGTACCATAGAAACAAAATCTGGCACAATATACACTGGAAAAAATGAAGACCAATTACTTTAAGAAGAGCTGGGCACGAAACAAGTCTGAAAGATGCTGGGCCTATGAAACCTATTTACTATGGGATTTTCTTCCTGAAATAAAGAATGAGTTAGGGGTTCATAGTATCACAACCAGGTAAAACAGAATTCAATGTAAAAACATTTAATGGGAAAATAGGGGTATGTCATACTGAAGAAGTGGTATAAACCATAATGAAGATACATATGACCTGTTTAGGCACCAAAAAACATGGAACTGAAATACATATAATACAGTTGACCCTTGAATAACACAGGTTTGAATTGTATGGGTCCACTTACATGAGGATTTTTTTTTCAATAAATGTGTAATACAGTATTACACGATCCGTGGTTGGTTGAATCTCTGGATATGGAACTGTGGATATGGAGGGCCAACTATAAAGCTATACACAGATTTCTGACTGCATGGGGGGTTGGCACCCCTAACCCCTGAGCAGTTCAAGGATCAAGTGTTCAAGAAAATCTGAGAAAAAAACAAGAAACTGACAGAAATACAATAGCAGTGGATACATTAACATACCTCTCTCCAATCTGACAGACAAAATACAGAAAAACTAGAAAAGAATGTAATTAACAAATATATTACATAAAACTATGTCTAAACCCTACTATCAAAAAGGATACTTTCTTTTCAAAGGCCATGGAATATATTTACAAATACTGGCCAATACAATTGTTATATACAAAAGGAAACTGTAATCACTTCCTAAAAGTAGTACTACAGAAAACATTATCTGAATATGTTATAATGAAACTAGAAATTGTTAATAGAAAACACCAAAAATAACTTGGAAACTAAAAAAAAAAACAAAAACAAAAAAACACACAAGCAAACAAAAACCCTACTCTTAAAGAATAAAATACAAATCTAGAAAATAATATAAGTGCTATATGAAAATGAATGTTAAACAGCTAAAATTAGCTTTAAAATACAAACTTTTTCATCACTAATAATGAAGATAAACCAACCAATTTTTTAAGTTAGAGAAGAGCAATGAAAGCACTGAGACAAAGAAAAGGTAGAATTATCACAAAAGCAGGAAGTCATAAATCAGAAAAGAAAAAAACAGTAAAAGGGGGGAAAAAACCCCATAAACCTAAAAGCTGGTTCTTTCTGTGGAAAAACAAATCATGAAAAACAGAAGAGAACAAAAATACAAATTAAGGAATTAATAAGGGCAAACACCCAAATACGAAAGAAAATTAAAAGAATTATAAGAACACATGATATACAAGTCTATGTCAGTATATCTGAAAATCTGGGTAACTATATTTCCCAAGAATTGTCAATTATTAAAAGGGAATTTTAAAATCTCAAAATATATCAGGACACAAAAGTAAAATTAATACAAAATTTCAAGGGTATTATTTAATTCCAGTATTATTTCAAGTATACCAGAAAGCAGAAAATTAATAAGGCTTCCAAATCATTTTTAAGATGCTAATATTTAACTGCTACCAAAATCTCACAAGGTAACACATAAAACAAAACTTCAAACTAATCTCTTCTATAAAAATGGATGCAAAAAGTACCATTTCAATATAGGTATATACAATCCAGAAGAATCATTAAGCATGAAAGAATAATATACAATTACCAGAGTAGTTCATTCTAAGAAAACTAGAATCTCTCTATAATAAAAAATCTATCTAAATAATTCAAGTATCAAAAAATTCAACACTATCAATATGTCAAGATATTTCTTTCCTTCATAGGATTATGGATACATATCTCAGTTAAAGTCAGGAGAATGCTTTATAGTGAAACACCATAAGTTTCTCTGTACTAGTTATAAATAAGACAGGAAGGAGCGATTATCTAAAATATACCATTAAATCAAAAATAGCAAGTCACAGAACAAAATGTATAATATGATCATATTTTTAGGGGAAAAAAGTCTACGCAGATCTGTATTAATACGTTGGTAGATGCACTTTTAAAAGTCTGAAATGACAGGCGACAAACCATTAATAATAACTACTTATTGGGACTAATAGTTCCCTATTGTTTTCATCAAAATTATGTGACATGAGACAACATAAGCAATTGCTTTTAAGAAATCTGTCAACTGCTAAAAGATTAATTCAACTTTGAAACTGCCCCAAACTGCTTCCCATTATTACTTTTATTTCTAATCATACATTATTAGTGATTATGTTTTCCTTTTAAAAAAATAGCAATATTACTTTTGTGTTCAAATGTTCTAGGAGTTAAATTTTAAAGTAATACCATTACTTTCTTATTGACTGAGGTTATACCACCTCTCACAGAAGACTTCCCCAAAGGGACATGGGCTCTGGGGATGGGGTAGTTCAAGATTTCTCCACTGGAGGAGGCATGGTGGAAGGAGTAGGTGATTTTCTAATGGTGAGATATCAGGAAAGAGACAGCAGAAGGTAGAAGGGTAAGAAAGAGTAGGAAAAGAACAAACCTGGCTGCTGGCAATTGGCTACACGTAATAGGATCAACAAAAGGGATGCCACTAAAGGTTGCCATAAATAGTGATCAAAAGGGTCAAAAGGGTATATTCACAAAGTGCCACGGTAAAATGAAAAAAAAAAAAAAAAAAGCGCAAAGTGAGACATGTGATTGTAAAAACACATCCTAGTTTAGCAGTGTAATCCTACATGCAAAAAGCTTATTTAATAGCAGTCAATTTTACAAACAAAGATAAGAAATCTGAATGTTAACAGGATGTTTTTCAGTTCAACCACAATCATGACAGATGATGCACATCTCCGAGTAACAAATAACTATAAACATTGGTGAATCTGTTTCAAAGGAAAGGTGGTCCTTTCAAATACCCATGCCAAAATGCCTTTTAGGACTGGTACTCTTAAGTTTGATTTCATCTTTGTGGGTAATATATCCTGGAAGTAGTTTGGGGAGATTTCAGTGAATGGAAAAATAACAACAATCATTCTGGGTGTATAGAACTTTTCTGATTATGCTTTCAGTCGTTCGACCAAAATAATGCAACTGAGTTCTAGTTCAAGATGACAACACAGGAGGATCCTGAAACCACCTCTTCCCATAGACACACCAAATCTACAGCTAAATAAGAAACAATGTCCTCTAATAGACAGCCCAAAACTACCCGAGCAATGAATTCCTCCACATTGGGCAAATTAGGAAACAACCCACATTGAAACAGGTAGAAGAGGCTGAGGCACAATCTCACCATTAACCCTACCCCCAGTGCGGTGACACACAATCCGGAGGGAACTCAAAAATCCAAGCTTCTCCCTGAGGAGCAAAGTGTTAGAATCCCACATCAGGCACACCAACTTTTAAGCCCTGCACCTGAGAAATGAAACACCAAAATATCTAGCTCTGAAAGTCAACAGGCTCATATCAACGAGAGTGACAGCTACAGCAAACTGAGAAGCAGTTCTGATCTCGCACAGACTCACCCGGCTACCCCCTACCAAAGCCAGCACAGAAGCAGCTGCCTGAAAAGTGCCCACTCTTTCTGTGAAGGAGGCCGATTTAAGGAACAAGCATCTAATTCGATACACATCTAGAGGCCTACTGAAATACTATCTAAAGACAGCTGAGACCACTGGGCACCATCTTTGCACTCTCCCTCTGCCTCACTCCAAGTCACCAGAATCTCCTAAAAATGAGTTTGTATACACAAATCTGGCACCCTGACTTTTGCTGCTCAGGAGATACCCCTTGATCACTAGGCTCTGGAGGCCAATGGAGCTTATGTTCACGGGTCCCACGAGACTATAACAAATAGAGAAAGAGTTTTTAACCAGCTATACACCCCACGGCACAATGGAGAGGTAGCTGAATAAAAGGCCTAGTATTTCTGTGAAAGAAGCCAATTAGCTTACCTTCATAGCTGGGCCCCGAGGGGCAGCTTCTAATTAAACACACATCAAAGGGCCTACTACAATCTTCTCTAGAGACAAGGAAGCTGCATACCTTCCCACCCTCCATCTGCCCTGCCCCAGGTAGCTGTTGTCTCTGAGAAAGAACCTTGCGCGCACATCCGTCACCCCAGCTTTTGTAGCTGCTGCCTAGAGGACATATCCCTTGATAGTCTGGATGTGCTGACCAGCTGGTCTTGTGTTAACAGTTGAAAAGGACAATAGCAAACAAAGAAATATTTCTTAACTGGCTATCACCAAAGGGTCAGTGTAGAGGGAACAAACAGAAATGCCCATCTCCCAGTCTTCCCCCGAAAGAAATATGTTTGCATACCTTAAAAGCTGCTGCCTAAGGGTCTGGCTTCCAATCAGCCTGAATCCAGAGGTCCTCCCCTCTGAGGCACAGACAGGTCCTGGCACACCCTCGACTACTGACAGCCACATGCTTGCACAAAACCACAGGTTTGACAGACAATAAAGAGCTAGGGCAGGGCTGAACAATAAGGTTCACCTCCAAGACTGGGAGAGTTAGTTGTTTTATCGAATGCATAAAAACTAACACAGAGAATCAAGGAAAATAAAGAAACATAGAAATATATTCCCAAAAAAAGGCCAAGGTAAAACCTCAGAAGAAAACCTTAACAAAACGAAGACAAGTGATTTATATGAAAAAGAGTTCAAAATAACAGTCATAAAAATGCTCACTGAGGACAGGAAAAGAATGCATGAACAAAAAGGAATTCCCACAAAGAGACAGAAAATGTAAGACAGTGCAAACAAGAGTGACTAAGTTAAAGAATACAATAACTGGACTGAAAAATACAATAGAGGAGTTCAACAACAGGCTAGATGAAGTAGAAAAAAGAATCAGGGAACTCACAGACAAGACAGTGGAACTCATCCAATCAAAGCAACAAAAAAAAGAATGAAAAAGAGTGAAGCTTAAGAGACTTATGGGACAACATTAAGTGTACTGATATTCCCATTATAGGGGTCCCAGAAGAAGAAGAGAATGAAAAAAGGGTAGAAAACTTGTTTGAAAAAATAATGGCTAAAAACGTCCCTAACCTAGAGGATAAAAAAGACATCAAGGTCCAGGAAGCCCAGAGAATTCTGATAAAGATAAACCAAGAAAGACTCACACTAAGACACATTATAATTAAAGTGGCAAAAGTTAAAAAGACCTTTTTAGGAGTCTCTTTAGAGAATCTCAAAAGCAGCAAAAGAAAAACAACTTGCTACAAACAAAGGAACCCCCATTAAGACCCTGAGCAGATTTTGTAGTATGCAAATAAGGCTATCTTGAGTACAGCTGGACAACAGGAAAGTAACATGCTGCTCACAAAATGAATAATATGGTTTCTTAAAATACCAAGTTACTAGTTATTAAAAAAAAAAAAAAAAGAAAAAAAACAAAAATGAGAACGATAGACATCAATCTGAGGTCAGTCAAAATCGCTGATTAATTCAATCCCATTACTTATACAGTTTGGATATATAAAGCAATAAGGTGAATTTTAATGAAGAAAAGCATGCAGTACAAGTAAACAAAATACTCCTGTAATAGTTAATCTCTAATTTACTTTGTGTAACCCATCTTTGAAGTTAATTTCATTCTATCTCCTCCAGGAGCAGTACAACGGGCCCTCCAAATCCACGGATTCATCCAACCCTCTCCAACCAAAAGTATTCAGAAAAAACAAATTCCAGAAAGTTCCAAAGAGCAAGACTTGAATTTGCCTCATGCTGCCAACTACAGTCATCCTTTGGTATGCAGGAGGTATTGGTTCCAGGAGCTCTCACATACACCAAAATCTGCAGATGCTCAAGTTCCTTATATAAAATGGCATAGTACAATGAATACAGTTGGCCCTCTGTATCCGTGGGTTTCACATCCTCGGATTCAACCAACTTCGGGCAGAAATTTCCATACATAGTTGTTGAATCCATGGATGCAAAACCCACGAATACAGAGGGTCAACTGTATATTTATTGAAAAATATCTGCATATAAGTGGACCCGTGCAGTTCAAATCCATGTTATTCAAGGGCCAACTGTCTTTACATAGCCCTTACATTGTATTTATAACTATTTACTTAGCATTTACATTGTATTAGGTATTATAAGTAATCTAGAGATGATTTAAAATATATGGAAGGATGTGCATAGGTTATATGCAAATACTACACCATTTTATAAGGTGTACTATGCCATTTTGAGCATCCATGGATTTTTGTATCCGCAGGGGGTTCTGGAACCAATCCCCCTTGATACCAAGGGACAACTATAATTTACACATTTAGTAATACTCGATGGATGACTACCGGACCTGTGGTCTCAAACTGTGGGAATGAGAGAGACAGTCTCTGGCTTCATGAAGCTTCAAAGATTTGTACCGTTTTATATTTTACATTTACATTTAAATTTATGATTTTGAGTTCATTTTGTACAAACTGTGAGATTTAGGTTGAAGTGGGTTTTTTTTTCTCTTTTCTTTTGCATATGGATATCCAACTTTTCCACCACCATACTTTCTCCACTGAATTGCTTGTGTGAATTATCAATTATCAACCAGCCATACTTGCACAGGTCTATTTCTGGATTCTGTTGTGTTCCACAGATCAAAGTGTCTATCTTTTCCCCAATACCACACTGGGTCTGCAGGCCATAAATTCTCTTAGTTTTCCTTAATCTGAGAATATCCTTACTTCACCTTCATTCCTAAAGGACACTTTATCTTGATACAGAATTCTGGGTTGACAGTTCTTTCCTTTTAGCAATTTAGAAATATCATTCCACTTATTTCTGGAATCCATTGTTTCTGATAAGGAATCTAATCACTCAAATCATTGTTTTCCTATAAATAATGTTATTTTCCTTTGGCTTTAATTATCATTACTATTAGTAGTAGTATTTGGTCTTTAGTTTTAAGCATTTTGATTATGACGTGTCTGGTCCTGGATTTCTCTGGGCTTATCTTGTTTGGGTTCACTCAGTTTCTTAAACCCTTAGTTTATGTCTTTCACCAAATTTGTGAAATCTTCAGCCACTATTTCTTCAAATATTTTTCTTCTGAACCACACTCTTTCTCCTTTCCTTCTGAGACTCTTGTGACACAAATATTAAACATTTCAGTATTGTCCTATAGGTCCCTGAGGTTCAGTTCATTTATTCAGGTTTTTTGTTTGTTTGTTTCTCTGTTACTTAGACTGAGTAACTCCTGTTCATTAATCGTAAAGTTCACTCACTCTTTCTTCTGTTGTCTCTATTCTGAAACTTTCTATATTTCCATTTGTTCATGTGGGTAAGGCCTAAAATTTTGAAGTCCCAATATCATGTGCTGGCTAACACCTAGGGATATCAGGTGAACCACAAATGGCCTGACTACAAGTTCTCCTCCCAACTTTGCTCCAATGAACTAAGTCCCCTAGACAAACAACCTTCCTCTCATCAGGAAGACTAGGCATGGTTCCTACTTATTTCTGGGGAGAGGGTTCCAGGTTCATGCCAGATTGTGAAATTATTCAAACAAAACCAATCACATCCTCCCTAAGGAACCAGGGGGCACACCACCCTCTCATCACTACAAAGCCTGCCTCCCACACTCTGGTTTTTCACTGTTCCCAAGCACAGCCTCCATGTGGTCCTGTGTGCCACGTGGTGGCTTCCCCTGAGCTGTGAGTACACGTGACTAAGAAACTGCTATCAGTCACATGTGTCTAGTGTCAGGCATCATGTCATGCGACTGGCCATCCCCAGAGTCCCCAGGGATCTCTCCATGTTTGTTTACGACTATACACCCAGTGTCTACACCAGTGCATGGGTCAACAAGTATTTGCAAATTAAGTGAATAAATACACCTGGAACCCAGCGTGTGAGCAAAGGGGGCAGCAACAGGAGAGAAGGTTAGAGAAGTGCTGGGGACCCACGTTACATGCCTTATAAACTGAGGCTTATAGCTGACAGAATCCACACTATTTTCTTAAACTCACAATTCCCAGTTTCAACTGCTTTATTCATGTTTGATTCCAACAACTTTATAATAGAGCAGTTATGATACTTGTACACATGTTTAATCTCTCCTACCAGATTTTAGATGGGTATTTTAAAGGAACACTGCTGAGTCATCTATATCTATACCTGTATCTACATCTATTGATATATCTATCTGTTTCCTCTACAACAACTAACAATACGTCCTGTCGACAAATAACTCCCAAAACCCCCTAATTAGAAAAAAGTAAAGTGGTCACTGAATACATTTTAAAAGTACAAAGAAATGAGACCGCACAATGTATGAGGTGTGTTCGTAAATGTACCAGACTTCAGAGAGCAGAACGAGTGCTGGCCTTTACAGGTCACTTAGGAATCAGTCCATTAAATCCAGCAGTGCTATCCATTGCTCACAACACTGGTAAATGTTTGACATTATATAAGCCTCTTAAGAAAAGCAGTCTTATTTTTATTGTTATACTTTTCTTCTTCCTGAAATAGTATGACCTTATTAATCAGATTTGGCACCGAAAGGTCTCTTGCTATTTATGAAAATCAAATTCACCCTCACAGGATCAAGATGAGTCACTGCTGAAGATATTCAAAAGAATAAGCTCAGATTCTGATGTATGTTCTAGGAAGATTTCAACAAAAGTTAAAAAAAAACTTTCCAAAATGACAACTGTGTTCAGGACAACACACACACTGGATTTAAAAATCTGTCATTACTTCATAGATGCACCTTAAAATAGAGTTCCTGGACACCATGCCAAGAGACGGCCTTATTGCTGAACACAGCCTACAGTGAGACATGCAGTGATGCCCAAACCCCTCACCCTGGGGAGGAGAAAAAGACAAGACTGGGGACTCTCATTCTGCTCCTGTGAAACCTGAGTGCTCTCATTTCCTTCCTTCCTTTTTTTTTTTCATAAAAAACTCATTTTTCTTTCTTCCTTTCTTTTTTAATTTGGGAAATAGTCAATACCAATGATAATTATTAAAGATTCTTTTCCTGAAAACTTTCCAAGAAGAGAATACTAAAAGTATACCCACAGTTAGTCACCACCTTAACCAAGTGATCAAAGTTATTGTCACCCAAAATGGGACAACCTAACTTTAAGTGCCATCAAATGAAAAGAAAAGAAAATATAGAGCATGGCCCATTTAGCATTCTTGGCAAAAATTTTTTATCATAAACCTAAACGTGAGGAAATAACTCAGTCAAATCCAGAATGAGCAAACTTAAATAATTTGCTTGACTTCTTTTAAAAAAGATTAGTGTTAAAAAAAAAACAACAAAAAGAGATGGAAAACTTACTGAGATTAAAACAACAAACAAACAAAATTGCAATGTGTGGCATTTAAATGAATCCTGAATTGGAAAAGCAAAACAAAAAGACCACTACAAACAACATTTTGAAACCTGAGGTAATCCGAATATTAGTAATGATGTTAATATGTTAGGTGTTATAACAGTGTTGTGGTTATATGAGTCCTTTCTTATTCTTATGAAAAGCATACTGAAATATTTAAAGGTTCACCTTGTTATTTTGAAATGGTTTGGCAAGAACACAATGGATGTGCATATGAGAGAGGGAGGTGGAGAGTGGAAGAAGAGGGGCATGGTGGGGGGGGGACAGATCTTGGCAAAGGGTATAAAGAGTTTCCTTTTACTGCCTTTCACATTTCCTAAAGTTTGAATATTTCCGAAATAAAAAGCTAGAGAGAATGAAAGAGAACCACAGAGCAATGGAAATACTAGACATCTTGTCCACAGTGATGTATACCCAAGCAAGAAGCCTTAACAGTTTTCTTAGATATAATAAGGTTTCTTGACATATACCCCAAATCCTCTAGTAGAAGATGTAAGAAACAGAGGCCAGGAATAAAAGAATCTGCCACCATTTTCTGTGCAAACTTCCAGAAATTTCCTAAACTGTCAAATAACAGAATTCTAATCCTCTGAACTTGTTTTACTGCATTCTTATAAATGTGTTAAAGGGTGGTATTGTTTGGGGAACTATTTCCAAAAGAGAATTTTATTTTCTAGTACTGGAGCATTCTCTCAGTTGGGAAGAAGATAGGAAGTTTAGCTGTTTTCTTAAAGGTGAAAATAATAAAGAACAGAGTAGGGCTATTTAGTGTATAAAAATCCTTAATATAATTTAAGAATATTACAGGAAGATCCTAGGGTAACAATACTAAGGATTTTTAAACTGGCTTTAAATCATTAACATCGTATTTTATAATATCTGTCTATACTTAAATATATATATATATATTACAAATAAAAGTACTGGTTTAAGTATATGACAGTCAATTACATTCCATTTTTATTATATCTGCTATAATACAACTTAAAGAAGTTCAATTTGGCTTTAGTATGTTTCCACCTTCCTTCACATCTTACTTTTCATTAACTATGTAATTTTAATGATCAAGTAAAAACTGAAATTTAGAACACTAATCTAAAACTTGCATTATAGTAATGGTCCATTAATATGCTCATTAGGACTATTACTATATCTGCAAAACAATTGCTTTATAATTTAACTTGTTTTATTTTAAGAAAATTTACAAAATATACCTTAAAAATAATCACATTGTTATTCAGACTCAAGTTCAAGTAAAAAAAAAAAGAAAAAAAACTAAATGCCAGGTTTTGATTACAGTTTCCCAGTAAACTGTTATCACAAAAGTGCAGAAGTGATAATAATATGACAACTAAGAGCCTCAGGTTAACTCTTTTGTGGCTGATCAAACATACAGTAAATCCAAGTGGGGAGATAGTTTCACTTGGATTAACATATGGAACCATGAGCCTGTAATAACTTAGAAGAGCATTCTTTGTTAGACTTATTTTCATATGTCTTCTAGACTGGATGGAGTTCACACATTTTCCCCCAAAATATTTATTTCATCCATAGTATTAAAAAGGAAAGCAAAGCATTATTTCTTTCCACAATACTCTCCCTGTATTTGAATTCTCCCCACTTACATTCTACCCATCTTCTATTCGCAACCACCCTTGTCTGAAACAGATGAAAGGCTGGGACCACTGACAGTGAAGAAAGGCTCACTGATGAGGGTCACGAGCACCTGGCTGCTCAATGAGCATCTACGACAGGAAGCAAGTTAGGCATCACCAGGAAGGGAGAAAAAAATTCAGTGTAGTCTACTACGTCTATTATAGTAAGCTCTTTATAACACTTAACCACAATGTTTACAGTCAAAAAAAAAAAAAAAAAAGGACATCTCAGAGATCATTTTAGACATAGCAAATTCACCAATTTAAAAACAGTTTTAAGAAAAAAATTAGCAGTATTTTCATATGAGGATCACCTAAGACAGCAGTTCCCAACCTTTTTGGCACCAGGGACTGGTTTCGTGGAAGACAATTTTTCCATGGACCAGGGTGAGGTGGGGGGATGGTTTCAGGATGATTCAAGTACATTACATTTATTGTGCGCTTTATTTCTATTATTATTACATTGTAATATATAATGAAATAATTATACAACTCACCATAATGCAGAATCAGTGGGAGCCCTGAGCCTGTTTTCCTGCCACTAGATGGTCCCATCTGGGGGTGAAGGGTGACAGGGACACCCAAAATGTGTTGCCTATGCCCAATCTACTCCATAATCTCTTTTTGGTTGCTGTCACCGCAGAAAACCCTGCTTCACAAAGATAGGTTGTTGGAAATGGAAGCAGGGTTTTCTGTGTTTTTGTGGCAATCTCAGGATATTCCGCCTTGACTTTAATCCAGAATGTATGGAGATTTGAAGTTGTCTCAAACATACTTTTGAGGCCACCGTCATTTGTGAACTCAAGCAGTTGATCCTCTTCTAGCACGCACAAAGTCGATTCACCTGGCTTGTTCACAAATGGGTTGCAGATCTATTCCTTCCCAGTTCGGGGGTCTTCTGTGGTTGGGAAGTAATGCTCAAACTCTTCTGAAAGGTGAGATAGGTGATCACGCACCAGCTGGGAGAAAGAAGGCCCTGGCTCAGTCTCTTCCAAAATTTCTGCTAATGTATGAAACACGTCAAAAATTCCAATGTGCACTCGTTGCCCCCATAATTCCAGTTCGGCTTTGAATGCAGCCACTTTATCTGCTGACTTGAACACCCTTGTCGTTCTCCCCTGAAGTGACAGAGTGAGTTCGTTGAGCAGGTTGAATATGTCACACAAGTAAGCAAGTTTTGCGACCCATTCTGTGTCACTGAAGTGTGCTGCCAGTGGTGACTGTTTTCCTAAAAGAAATCTCTGGAGCGGCTCTCGTAACTCAGAAAATCTGGCCAGTGATCTCCCTTCAGAAAGCCATCTCACTTCTGTGTATAAGAGAAGACGTGTGTGCTCTGCGCCCATCTCCTCACAGAGCTGCTTGAACAGACGTGAGTTAAGGGCACATACTTTAATGTGGTTGATAATTTTAATCACATCCTGCAAAACACTGTTAACTTCAGGTGACATTTTTTGGCTAGCCAGCATTTCTCTATGGATGACACAGTGCGTAGACTCACATTCAGAAGTGACCTCTTTGACCCGAGTAGAGTAGTGAAACCAGAAAGACGTCCGGTCATGGCAGCCACTCCGTCCGTGCATATACCGACACAAAATGACCAATTCAGTTTTCCTGATATGTAATCATTCAAAGACATAGTTCTGCAGCTGCGGTGTTGGTTGGCAACAAAAGTGCACATAACATATCCTCATGCACATCCTCCTGAAAAATATATCGCATAAAAACAAGCATTGTTGCCTTGTTGTCAACATCAGTAGACTCGTCAACCTGGATTGTGTACCACGGTGACTCATTAATCCTCTCTAACTATTGTGCCTCAGTATCCTCTGCTATTTCATCAATTCATCTAGTTATGGTGCTAGCCGAAAGAGGAACATGTGCCACCTTCTGAACTGCAGCCTCTCCTAAAAGTTCACGACAAATGTCCTTAGCAGCAGGCAGGATCAGCTCTTCACCAATAGTAAAGGGCTTCTTAGCTTTAGCAATGCAGTTAGCCACTAAGAATGGTGCTCTCAGAGCAGACACATTTGATGAAGTTGCGGCCTTCAATAATTGCTTCTGTCCTTCGTGTTCACATTTTTTTTTCTTTTGAAAAATTCCAAAGACTTGTCTTTTGATGCAGGGTGCTTGGTCTCCATGTAGCGAAGCAGTTTTGAAGGTTTCATGGCTTTGCTGGATAGCCAGTCACCACATATTATACAAAGCGGGCTTGGAGAATGTGAATCACCTGTTGCAATGAACCCATAATTTAAGTAGGACTCTTGGTATTTTCTTTTAAATGCAGCTTTCTTTTTGTTGGCAGTCTTAGAGTCTTCTGCTGTCTCCTCATTAGGTTTCTCCCCCTTTTCAAAGCAGCTCTCCAGTGATGTTTGTTTCTTACTCATTTTGGCTAGGGTTAGCTTGTGGGCTTACGTGTGACTGAGACGAGTGCGCAGTGTGGGAAAGAGGCGCAGACGGAAGTGGTAAATAAAATAATGGGCGGGCCACACACAGACTAAAATAAGTATCGGATTCGACTTCAAGCCTGCCACCAGATACAGCTGAAGTACATCAACTCACTTGCCACTATAAAGCCTGCTACCAGATGCAGCTTAATTGTCACTTGCCACTCACTGATAGGGTTTTGATATGAGTCTGCAAGCAATTGATTTATTACGGTCTCTGTGCAGTCAGACCTCTCTGCTAATGATAATCTGTATTTGCAGCCGCTCCCCAGCGCTAGCATCACTGCCTCAGCTCCACCTCACATCATCAGGCATTAGATTCTCATAAGGAGCGAGCAACCTAGATCCCTCACATGCGCAGTTCACAGAAGGGTCTGCACTCCTATGAGAATCTAATGCCGTCGCTGAGGCGGTATGCGAGCAATGGGGAGTGGCTGTAAATAGAGATGAAGCTTCGCTCGGTTGCCCCGCTGTTCACCTCCTGCTGTATGGCCTGGTTCCTAACAGGCCATGGACCAGTGACGGTTCATGGCCTGGGGGTTGAGGACCCCTGATCTAAGAGAAAGGGGAGGAGAGAAATGAAATTGGAGAAAATATCTGCGGATTAAAAAACTTCTTCTATGCATAGGACAGAAGAGGATTTTCTCCATAAAATTTTCAGAAATAGCTTCTTCAGATATACTTAAAAAAAAAATCCTTACTTAAAACAAACTGTTCTGCTATTATTAAAAACAACAACAACAATAACAAAAAAACAGGCTTTACTTGGGGTATTTTAATAGCCATAATGCTAATATAAGACTGAAGCAAAAATTGTGCATGTACCTCTTATTATCTAAATGTGAGTATGATATGAGCCTTATACAAAATTAGATTCATTTTCAATAAAAAATTCAGTACTACATAATTACATGCACTATGAGCTATAAACTTGAAAGCTTCATTATATTAAAGGAGCAACTAATATTCCTTCAGACTCACTTAGAAAAAAAGGGAAGAAAACAAAAAGACAGAAAACTATCCTTTATAAACAAATGGAAAATGTTAAAGCATTCTGAGTTTTATAACAAATAAATTTGTTAAGGACCCCAGAGAACTTAAGTACACTGGGAAGAAAATGCTAATTTCTAGACCTAATATGACACAGGCAGCTCCCAAGGGAAGACAGAAGGAGCTAAAGCTACCACCTTCATTTCTTAGTATAATCAATTAAGCTTTTTGCATCTAATCAAACCCAACTATACTCTCACACAACAGTATTATCTTCTGGTGGTTTTAATACAAAACATTTCATATCCGGGACTTGGTAAATATTCAAATTATCAAGTTCATTTTCCTTCCATCCCCTATCTCTGCCACCTACTAATTCCCTTTCCAAAAAAATTACTTAAACATTAAAAACCACTGTATTAGTTTCCTATGGCTGCTGTAACAAAATTACCAAACTTGGTGGCTTACAACAACAGAAATTTATTCTCTCATAGTTCTGGAGGCCAGAAGTCCAAAATTAAGATGTTGGCAGGGTTGGTTCCTCCTGGAGGCTCTGAGGAAGAATCCCCTAGCTTCTGATGGCTGCCAGCAATCCTTTTTCTTCCTTGACTTGCAGATGCATCTCTCCAATCTCTGCTGTCTTTGTCTTCACAAGACCTTCTTCTCTTTGTTTTTTTCTCTTTTTTGAATCTTCCCCTCTTCTTATAAAGATACTTGTCACTGAATCTGAGGTTCATTCAGATAATCCAGGATGATCTCATCTCAAGATCCTTAAGTTAATTACATCTGCAAAGACCCCTTTTCCAAATAAGGTCACATTCATAGGTTCCAGATTGACATATCTCTCAGGGGGCCCACCATTCAATTACAGTCACTATCTATCTAGGCTCAGTCATATCCTAATTATGAATAAATGCTTACTTCTTTAAAAGAATTTCAGAAACATGTCATATCATCCTTTTTCTAAACCTTGTATTATTTCACATATTTTTATCTGATAATTCTTTTCAATTGGGTCTATTTTCTTATAAATCCTTTTAGCGTTTTCATGAGTCACTGTGAAAAAGACTGGCATGGTAAAACAGGTAGACAGTAAATGCTTTTACCTACAAGAATATTATTTTTGCGGATTACCAAAGTAGAAAACTCAGTGAGTCTTATATATTGATCTGGGTAGTCTTCAGTTTCACTGAATTATGTTTTAATCTCTACCTATACACCTTAACCAGGACAAATATTCTTATAATGATAAGGTTAAACATATAATTTTAACTTAGGTACAAAGGAAGTGTTCGAACACTGCCTTTAATTTTTACATTATTACTGTTATTTCATTCATAAACTAATAAGTTATCAATGTGCACATCCTCAGGTGAAGTCAACTTTTTGAAAGAACGACTTCACAGAATGCGAATGTCTCCAAATTCTCTGCATCAGACGAAAGAACAAAAATTTCACATTTATCTGGTGATGCAGATTTCATTATCAATGGTGGAAAAGTACTTTCTTAAATGAGTCTTCCAACAGAAGCTGCTCACCTTTTTTGTAGTAACAGAAGAAACAACACCTCCTCAGCTCCAAATTCAGGCTACCCACCGACCCTAACCTTTGTCCAGCTGCAGAGAAACACAAGTAAGCTGGCACGAAGCCTGGGAAGCCCTGCCCCCTCCTCCACTGGGGTCTGACTGTGTGTATAAAGCTCTCTGAGGGTGCACACATTTACATACTCACATAAAAGTTTCAAAATATCGGTGTTATCCTTCAAGAATAATGTGACTGATACAATAATTTTAAAGTTCAGAAATCTAACAGAAAAGCACAGGACACAGCACAAAAAGAGAACAACAGGCAACACGTCTGCAATCTTCACACCTACGGAAGCTAAAGAATGCATTTTGAATAAGGACTCTGCTACAGAAGCAAACAACACAGCATGAGTCTCTTTACCCAAAATGTTGCCTTTTCAACTAACATCTTTTTGCCCTATGCTCTGTTTTGAGGAACAAATCAAGATGGGCATGAACAATTCATACCTCCACCAGGAATAATTGCCAACTTTGTTTCAACCAGGCCCATTTTTGCAGAAGAAGCTAAAAAGGAAAGAAGAAAATTAAGTAACATCCACATCATCAAATTCAAATATGATGACCTGAAAAAGTTAGGAAAATAAGCTACAAATATTCTGTTTACTAATTAAATTTGTGTCACAAATCTTTTTAAAAATCACTTCAGAAGGCATTCAGTTATGGAAATAAGTAAACATTCTAAATGATATATATTAAGAGAGTCACACGACATTTTCTGTTAAAAACTGCTTGGCAGAGAATTAATTTTTGATGCAGAAAGACCAGGGTTGTGACTACATAATTTGACCTGATACTGCCAAGTCATGTTTGAAGGCTTAGATCTCATTAATTATTCAGGATGAGGAGAGAGGCTGTGTCTGACAAGTATGAATTCTTTAGCTGCCTGAACAGTCCTCCAGATCAAACAGCTTAATATATCATATCAGATATGGCAACTTTTCAAGACCAAATCTCTAGTTACTTCTGACAAATGGCTTTGCTGTTCTGACAGCTGGACAGGGTTCCTCTTTCCATGTTTGTTTTCACGGCTACTTTAAAACATCTTAATTATTTCTTTATTTGCATATCCAAATGTACTTGGACTACTTCCCATATCCTGATTCCCAGAACTTGCATTCTTTCAGAAATGGATTGCGTGTAACTTGGCTTTTCAGTTTAAAACCCAATCATCTCAGTCAAGAAAACAGAGATCTAACATAAAGTGAAAAGGGGGAAAAGTACACATGGATTAGCAACTGTAAATTCCAAGAGCCAGTTACCATAAAATTAGTAAAAACATAATTATATTGACTCTACATTTAACAGGCAGCTCCATCAGAAGAGACAGTGGGAACCAGGGGAAGAACCGTGACAAATATTTGCTGCCCACTTCGCCCAGCCCTTGATCCCAGAGCCCCTGTGTGTCACCCCTGTAAGGGACAAGGATACAGACAGCACTGTGACCATACAAAAGATAGTGCTGAGGACAGCACTGGCAGCATGCAGTACGCTGGCAGGATAACAGAAGTGAGAGCCGTGAGGCCAGACTGCCTGGGTTCAAATCCAGCTCATCATGGATCTGGGTCTTGTTTCTTCACCTGTCTCTGCACTAGCTTCCTCAAGCACCACAATATGTACCTATCTCACAGGGCTGTTAGGCAGATTAAGTGAGCTAATACGTGTCAAGTATTAGCTGAACACCAAGTCAATACTCAGCACGTGTTTAGCACTAATTGTTTCCTTCATTATTTTCATAAACACTTCATCCAGTCTTCAGAAAACCATGCAGGAAGAAAGTGAGCCTCAAAGAGATTAAGTTATTACTACTATAGCTAACAATAATTATGTGCTTGGACTAGTCATATGCTGTACATGAACTCATTTAATCTTCACAACAGTAACCGTCATTTCCCCCATTTCAGAGGAGGAAACTGATCTAAAAGGGGCAGGACCTAAGATCCAAATTCAGTTCTGTCTGACCCAATTCCTGTTCTCCTTTCCTCCTGCTAAGACTGAGCAAGATACTGTAAAAGACTGTTTTCTTAACTGGGAATTTTAAATACTTCATTAAGCCAACAGGTGATTTCTTCTACATGTTCTATTCAACAACAGGAAAAAAATAAAATATTTGGAACGATCTGAAGAGTAAGCACAAACCTCATTTTTAAAAAGTTATGTTTTTATATAGGATTAATTCTCACCTGCTACTCTTATATCACATGCTAAAGCCAGTTCAAGTCCACCACCTAAAGCGAGTCCATCTATTGCTGCAATGGTTGGCACTGGAAGATTAGCTGAAATAGAAAGAAAGATTTTATGCTTCTTCAGTAAGAGTGTTACCTTACTATGCAATTTATTTTACATTTTTTTCTGTGAATATAATTTTAAATGGAATATCGTCTATAGACTTTTGTATCCCTTTTACTTTTAACTAAATAAGCATTTCATTCTTCGTTATTCTAGAAAATGTAATGATAGTACAGGGTTTCATCACATAAATATGCAGTAATATCTTTAAATCTTACCATATTATTGAAATACATTCATAAATATTTTCTGTTGAATTAACAGAATCACAGTTCTGATTCTGTAATCTTCAAGCCTGAAGTCTTTTATGAGATGTTCTGGTTCACACAAATTTCAAGTTCAAATGACTTAGGTATAATGCAAAATTCATGACCCTCTATAGGTTACCTTGGTGCTCAGAATGATAGAGCCTCATTCAAAGAAGTCATACATCTACTCAAACAAGACAGAAGCAGTCCGAGTGGTTGCTGGGCGTCAACCCGCTAGTTCTACCATTTGGCAATGGGTATGATGAACAGTAGCTAGAAAGTGATCTGTCTCTATCAAATACCATGCACTTCAGATGGAAGAGACACTGAGAACCTGCCCAAAAGCATGACTGGGAAGGGGTCAGCCAATCACAAAACTCAAAGCCAGATTTTCTTTAGTCCATAGACACTATTATTTTAATGAAACTTTTGTAAATATACAGATTTCATTTTTTATAAGTAGTTCAAAAACTAACTGGTTGGGACTTCCCTGGCGGTCCAGTGGTTAAGACTCTGCTTCCACTGCAGGGGGCACAGGTTTGGTCCCTGGTCCGGGAACTAAGATCCCATGTGCTGCAAGGTGTGGCCAAAAAGTTAAAAAAAAAAAAAAGAATATTAAAAAAAAAACAAAAAAAAACTAACTGGTTAATTATTCTGTGAAGCAGAATCCTTTCTGTAAATTTTATTTTGACTATGGGAATGTGAAGTTAGGCTGAACAACCTTAACATATGAATAAAATGTGGATATTAAAAAGGTACCATCTCCTAATTTGTTCTCACCACAAAAAAGAAATAATAACTGTGTGACATGATGGAGGTGTTAGCTAATGCTACAGTGGTAATCATATTACAATATATAAATACATCAAATCAACACATTCACCTTAAACTTACACAAGTTATATGCCAATTATATATCAATTTAAAATAAATAAATATATAAAATAAAAATGAATAAATAAAAATAAAATTAAAAAATACCATCCCTGGAAGTCTCTCTTCCATAGGTATTCTGATATGTGAAATTCCTCAGATAGAGAGCTTTATTCAAATTTGTTGAAGTACACTGAGGTTTTTTCATACATGAAGAAATTTATCAAATTTATTCTAAGAGCAAAGTTGAAATGGCTGGGATAGAGCACATATAGATGCTGCCACCTGAGGCAAAAGCACTACTGATAGAGCAGGGATGAACGGGGCTTTGGAACAGGGCATGTTTCACTATTTGTACCTGTCTGAGCATTTTGGGGGGAGGTGGAAGCTTGAAAGGACAGGACAAATTCAAAGGTGCTCCACACAATGTGCTTTACAGCACACCTGGTAAAAAAATGAATAGACAGCTATGTCAGTGTTTACAGTCAGGAAATGAGTTTAATGAAAAAATAAAATCTAGTTATTTTATCTGACAAAAAAGAAAAATTAATAAAGTAATATAATGGCAAATTAATCCGACTGGCTCCCAAGGTCACCTCAAGCCACTACAAGTACAATGGAATTACTGTTACACAGCTCCCAATCCTCCTTCCTTTCTACAAAGCTAGCTATAGAAATTGTCATATTTCTATACTCCTTCAATCTGCTACCTCCCCATTCTCAAGTCTCTCCCATCAAAATCTTTCCCTAGGCCTCACTACGGCCTTGGCTCACCTCCATCTAAGATAAGCGTCCAGAGGGAACAGAGTAAACGCGTTTCATCACTCCCACTCATCTCCACCTCACAGCTCTAGTCCCACTCATCTCACCGAGACCGTTCTTGCTCCGCTTACCAGTGACGCCGTGATACTGCCCCATAACCAATGGGCACCAGTCCCTATTAAACTCGTTGCCTCTGAAGATCAGAGACATAAATCCTGAACACTCCTCCTCCTTGAATTCCTCTCTTCATTTGCCTTCTGGGTGCCTCCCCCTCATTTTTCCTGCCTTTCTTTCTGCCTCTGGTTATATCTCAGCCTTCTTCCCCTCTCAATAGAAGCTCTGCCCAGTAGGTCTCTTTCCTATCCTTAACTTTTACCATCTGTAATACCAATGATATACAAATCACCACTTCAAACCCAAACTTCTCTCTAAACTGTATCTCTACAGCTACCTGCCTGTTGGACATCTCTACTTAAATACTTTATCATGTTCAAATCAACTTCCTGTCAATCCTTCTTCTAGATTCTATTTCACATTCACCAAGCATCTCCATTCACCAAGTTACTCAACACAGACACCAGAAGTCATCCCAGATGTCCTCTTTTCCAATGATCTTACATCTAATTGTTTTCTAAGTCCTGTCTAACAGGTCACAATTTGGCAAATCTCCCTCCCTTTTATACAGCCAAAGTTCTGGGCCCCCTCATTTCACACCAGCAGGAGATCTCTAATTGACCTCCTTCACCTGCAATGTGCCCCTTCCAATGCATCTTCCATATTTCTTGCAGGATAATCTTTCTAAAGTGCAAACAGGGTCATGCTCTTCCCCTACTTAAAACAGTACAATGATTTATTCCACATTCAGGGTAAAAATTGTGAAAATTTTAGCATGGCACAGGAGGCACCTGATGAACTAAGTCTGCCCACCTGCCCAACCCCTTCTCCAACCTCGCACACCTGCTCTGTGTTCCAGCCCCAAACTACTTGATGCACCTTCAGAAGTCATTCGCATCCAAACCTGTGTACAAGCTGACCTCTGCCTGGAACGCCTAGCTAGTCCCTAATTATCTTTCAAGGCAACGCTCAAAAGCCCCTTGTTTTACGCTTCCGTGGCACTCTGTACACACTTTTCCAGAAGAGCATTCACACCACCTTACTGTCCATTCAGCAGTAAAGATTAACATCACATCAATGCTGCTCAGTAACATCCTTCTTACCACTCTGGAACAAACCGCAAGATTTTTCATTGCCTCTTCTAACTCCATTAATTCTGGTATTCTCTCTACTTTTCTTCTTGTTATTAACTTCTTTCATTTAATACTTCAATGGAACAACATGAATATATGCAGCCCTATGGAGCTACAGAAAAGAAAAACTGCAGAGTTCCTAAGATGGAGAGAGCAACAGGAAGAGAGTGGGGCATTCTCTCCTTCCTGTGTGAAAATGCTGGTCAACAGTGAGTGTCTTCAGAACTCACTAAATATCTGCTGGAAGCTGACGTGTCAGAAAACAAATTAACAAAAATGAGTTTAAAGGGCTTCCAAAATCAAACCCAGGCCTGAAATATGTGTACCACCAAGTTCCACCTTCTGAAAATTTCAACTCATGGTAAATAGGAGTTATTTCATATTCCTTAGATTTTTTTCCCCTAAAAATAGGAACAAATTGATGTGATATATATGGAAAGGAATTTTTCTTCACATCAAACTGTGCATTGAAAATGGAGACTAAATAGAAGGGTAAAAGGAATAAAATGACTGTAAATTACAAAAGAAATACTCTATCACTTCATAATCTCTAAAGCATAATGGAAAGAACACAGGAAAAATTCCTGGTCATCTGTAATGTTCTTAATACTGCAACACAAAGGCAACAATTGCCTCAAAAAGACATAAGGCTTTGCTCTACATTTTTATTAGTTAATATTCTCAAATAAATATTACACTTAAAAATCACACTTAGCCAATAGAAAGTTAAAAAGCACCATTTTTTCAGAAGTATAAAATGTCACTAAAAGAAAAAAAGTAAAAACACAAATGAAGTTGATTAATGAATATATACCCTTTCCCTTCATTGTGAGAAGTCTATAACAAACATTACTTTGATAAAATAAAATGATGGGGGAAGGGGCATGTTCAACAGACAGGATTCAGGTTCTACATGACTTGAAGTATGAGGATGGGGTTTATATAATGCAGTGGTAGGAAAGGAGAAGAAATAAACAAATACAAACATGCTGACCTGGGAGATGGGGGCATTGGTGGGAAAGGGCTAAAATGAATCATCTCATGCTAAAGTTTTTCTTAATTCTGAAGCTAGAGAATATAATACTTTTCTGCTATATGTTTTACTTTCTGGAAGTAAAGAAAATTATTTTTAAATGTGACAGTTAAGAACTTAAGATATTTTCTCAAGGAGATAAAAGTTCTTAACATTGCAACTTATATAAAAATATATAATAAAAATGACAAGAAATGTGGGGTCCTTATATTACAAAGAACACGGAAAATAGGGCATTAATACTCTCAAATCATTAAATAGGTAAACTACTTGGTACTTTTGAATATTAACATAAATTAGCATTCTGTAAAGCTGACTATAAAATTTTTCCTACTAACATAATTATTTAAATAGAACTGAATTAGCATTCAATGAGTAATTAAATTTCAATCATTTTATAATATTATAAGTCCTGAAGTTCTATATAAACCTAATTTTTCCCTGAAAGATGTTTTTCTTGTAAACGTTTTTCAGGAAAATATAAGTGACCTCAAAGTACATGCTAGTTTCATAGTTACCTAATATGCTTGTTTTTATACATAGTATTTCTTCTACTTGGGAGCACTTAATAATCTTAGAGAAAATTCAATAAAACAAACATCTGAAAGGCAGATTATCAGTTTCAAAGAACCGAGAAATATCAAATTGGCAGTTGTATCAGAGTGCGACTGAATGAAACGGGAACCGCCACGAGCAGTGGCTATTTCCAACAGCAATAGGAAGAAATGATGACTCAATGTGTTATGTAACCAACAGGATTAGATACTATTTTGAGTTTAGCACCAGGAAATGAGCCAGGTATGACAAAGAAGATAATAATCCTTTGAATTCTCCTAAAAATATAATTAAAGCAAACAATTAAAGTTTTGCTATTTTAAGAGAAAATAAATGAGCTACAAGGCAGGCCCTGTCTACTCCAGAGTCTGCAGGACACCCTCTGCGAGCACAACTGGAGTCAGAGGCCACGAACGTGGGGGAAAGGCAAGTGAGGGGCTCCTTTCAGCTCTGAGATAAATACAGTACATAATGTAGGTTTTCAGATGTTTCTAGAAAAACATAAACAGTGCGATTATTAAGGGACTGCTAGTGTCAGTCATGAGTTTTAAATTTGGTTTTGCTTGAAGAATAGTGTTCTTATAGAAAACACAGAATTAAATATTTCAAAACAAATGCCCATCTAGTAATACCAGAAGTCTGACTTTATTGAAATCATTCAAGGAGAATAGAAATAAAATCAAGGTTAACTGAAAGTTACAATAAATTCCAAATTATCCTTAATTTCAGCTAAAACTTTATCTTCAGGTTAAGTTGCCATCATCAAGTTTCAAAGGAACCACAAAAAAACAAAACAAAACCACTCCTGCGCAAAGCCTGCACGCTGGCTGCACACTGGCTCTCCGGAGGTCCAGCCGGGGCCGCTGAGAAAGAAACAGGCCTGACGAGACGCCAACAAACACACTCACCTCATCACACCGGGGGCTGGAGGCCCACAAATGGGAGCCACCCTTCCCAGGACTCAGAAAAGTGACCACTGTGCAATCTGAGAAAAGCTGCCTGATTTTTCTAAGCCTACCACTTACGCGCCTGCCTTCCTATCTTTCTACGTAGCTACCTATGGATCTAGCAAAATAGTAGAAAGTGCTTACTATGTCTGGCCACTCTCTTAAGCACCTCAGAAGTATTATTTAAACCTCCTACCAGCCTTATGACATCAGAACTATAACTGGGTTGAGGAGTTGCTGTTAGTTGCCCAGGAGAGCCACAGCTGGAGCACAGGTGGTCTGGCTCCAGGCTCTCCCCTGTACCCATTATTGCCTATCACCAGTTCTTAGGGCCCAGACCCAGAGTCCCTGAGGAAGGACCCAGCATTGTTAGCCATCCTTTCCAAAGGACGTGCAACCATGTACCTGAGGAAAGGGAAATGCTGAGACTCCTAAGAAACTCTGACAAGCACACTGGTTCCGTGCTCTTCTAACTCTTGGAAACCTAGAGCAACACCACAGTTCAGTGGATCCAACTGGGGAAACCTCAGGAACCAGATGCAAGGCACCAGTCAGGTGACTATAACAGAGTTCTGACTTGAGTTTTCCCTGGGAACCCCCAACCCAGACTGTCCCCAGTATATGACTATATAGGTTATTAAAGTAGAAAGAGCCAACACCTGAGCAGCCCCTTCCTACCAAAATTCCAAAACAAATAAAGCCTCCCTAGGGGACATGCAGAGAGCGGATGCTGCTGAGGTTAAATCCCCACGTGCTGCCACTCAACAGCCTTGTCTGGGAGATTATAGTAAGTGTAACTGAGTAATGACTTCCACTGTCAACTACTTCAGATGGAATAGAGCTCCTGGTACTTCAAATGCTGCTTGACAGGGCAAATGTAGTTATTTTGTTGCTAATAAAATATAACACTAGAAGTAGTTTACTTTTTGACCTGTAGGAAAAAAAAGAGCGTTATTGCCTTGCTTCGTTACCTCTCAGGGTCTATATCCTTGCTCTTCAGAGTGGGGCTGTGGACCAGCAGCGTTAGCATCGCATGGAAGCTTGTTAAAAATGAAGAATGCCAGGTCCCACCTAAACCTACTAAAGCCAGGATTTGCATTTTAAAAGAAGATTCCCAGGCAAAGCTCTGGATACCTCCCCTAATCCCCAGAGAACCTGACAATCTCATCAATCCACAAAACTGACAGAAAGAAGCAGTAAGGGCCTTAATTCTTTGCGTAAGAGTAGTAAAGGTAAAGATGGTCAAGATTTACATACAAATATTTGTAGCAGCTTTATGTGTAACTGCCCCAAACTGGACACAACCCTAATGTCAGCATGTGGTACATCCATAAGAGGGAACACTACTCAACAATAAAAGTGAACCAAATACTGATCCATGATAAACACGGCTGAATCTCAAAAAGAAAGTATGCTGACTAAAAGACAACATACAAAATTAATGCATACTGTGTTCCATTTATAAAAAATTCTCAAAAGTGGAAACTAGTCTCTAGTGTTACGAAGCAGTTCAGCAGTTTTCTGAGGACAGGTGCAGGGCAGGGAGGGGAAGAAGAAGAAAAGGATTACCAAGGGCCATAAGGAAACTTCTGGGGGTGATGGGTATGTTTACCATCTTGATTATGGTTATGTTTTCACAGGTCGCAGTTACCACACTGTACACTTCAAAGTTGCAATTTATTGTATGTCAATTATACTTCAATAAACCTGTTTTTAAAAAGTGTATGACTTGATTAATACAAAAATGATAAACAAAAGAAAGTACACTAGTTCCCTGATCTTTTATAAACGAGAGATATAATTTAAAATTGATAAATCAAGTAATACAGATATGATTCAATTTAGAACTATAAAGAAAACAGTAAGAAAATATGATGGGATAAGAGAAAGGTGGGAGGAAAGAATTTAAAACTGGAAATATGCCAATTCCATCACTGCTCATAGTAAGAAGTCAACAGAACTTCCTAAAGGAACAGAGGACCAAGTACACTACATAAAGTTCTAATAATAAAGATAACCAGGTGACACAAAAATACAACCCTTTCCCATTATTAGAATAAACCTATAAACAGAACCATGAAAACACACAGCATATTTAAGATTTTTTTTTAATGTAAAATCACCAAAATCAGAAGGCATAGGAAATCATAATGACAGACCTAACACCAAACGTAGCAATACAGTTAAGAAGCTATAACCATCAAGTAAGAAAATGACTCCAACTGGATCACAAAACGAAACCCAGCTAACAAGCAGAACAGAGAAACATCTAAAACAAAACAGAAAATAATATTTTAAAAATATGAAAGATGTCAAATACACAGTCAAATACAAAGAAAACATCTCATAACCTTAATAATTAAGGGCAACACTGGGGTAAACATTAAATAAACAAACAAAAAAAGGTACTTATTAAGGCTTAATAAAGCAAAAATCCACAATAAGGATGTTGCAGTAATAAAATACCTATACACCAAATAACACAGCATCCACAAAGCAAAAACACAATAAATTCAAAACAGTACAAATGTCACAGCCATTCTCTGACCAATATGCAATAAGTAAACTAGAAAATAACAACAAAACTGCTAGCTAATTATAGACAAACACATACGGGTGGCCTGGAGGCACATTTTCTTCCCCATTTTAGTAACCTAGCAGAGAGCTCGCTCGACGTGTGAGGATCAGTTTGGCAGGAGTGCAGGCTCCAGCCACCTGCCTCCAGAGGTACTTTCTAACAAAGCCACTCACCTTCCCAACTGGAAAGTGTCCGTGTACATGGTCATACAGATGTTCTCTTCTTCCCTGACATACTAAATATATACAGCATTACAGAGGTGGGTTCTACTCTCCTATAACTTCTGTCCCCAAATTTCTTCTACCCTAACAAATTATTTTTTATCTAAATGGCTAATTCAAAAATGAATAAATGGGCATATTCTTGGCTCAACTGTTCCCTCCTTCTTCCTTCTTTTGGAAATGCACCTGGCCTCCAAGAACACAGGTTCTCCTCCATGCCTACGTGAAAAGTGCCCTGTGAGTTATGCGACGCTGCATCTGGGCCAACTGCTGTGGGAGGGGGCCAGAGCTTCAGTGTAACTCTGACTGGGGTAAGCTGGTCTAACGCTGGAGATCCAAATGAGCAAATCTCGTCAACAGATCTAAAGCCACAACCTTCAACTGAACAGTAATGAAGTAATAAAGATCATATCAGTAATAAAGACAACATTTTGCCTTTTTTTCTACTTTTTATTTTATTTTTCAATTTATTCCAAACCTCAGAGAGAAGGATGATTTCTATTTATTAAGTCTCCCTCAGATACCCTAGTAATATGTATAATGATATTTTCTGCATTGTTGTTTATAATAGTAAAAAACTAAAAACTACATATAAACCCATCCATAAAGGAATAATTATATACATTATGGTATATCCATAGCAAACAATACCAGGAAGTCATTTTTTAAATAGCAGTGATAAAAATCCACATTGAAGAAAACTAGATTCTAAACTATTCCCAGAAATAATTTTTCAAATACAGTGTCTACCACACAGCCAAAGAATAACCAAGGAAACAAGATACAGTAAGAACCAGTAGAAAAAAACAATTAAGAAGAAAAAGATCCATGTAAAATTGAGATCCAAAATCACCAAACACTGATTGTCAAAGACATAAAGCCAAGCAGGACACTGTAAACTATAAAAAGTGACAAAACAGATTTCTTAAAGAATGAAAAAGTATTTTAAAATGAAATAAAATAACTCAATGTTTATAACAAATCAGGTGCAGCTTACAAGAAAACTAGTGAGCTGGTAGATGGGTGACAAGAAACTATTCAGAGAGATAAGGAAAACCAAACAGATGGAAAATACAGAGATAAAGGATATAGTAAGAAGGTCTAATATATGTCTAATTGGCAGAAGATAAATGAAATAAACATCCATCTGAATGAGTTTAAAATAAAGCAGTGGTTTATATCTACTAATCCCAAACTCCCAATTTATCCCTCCCCCACCCCCTTTCCCCTTTGGTAACCATAAATTTGTTTTCTATGTCCATAAGAATAAGAATACACACACACACACACACACACACACACACACGTGTATATATTAACATATAACTGAATCACTTTGCTGTACACCAAAAACTAACACAACATTGTAAATCAACTATACTTCAATTAAAAAAAAAAAAACTAAAATAAAGCAGCAAATTAAACCTGAATAAAAAAGAAAGGAATTAATAAAAACCAGAAAAGGGATTAATAAAACAGAAACAATAGAGAACAAAGCCCAATACAGATTTTTTTTAATGTATAATGAAACTGAAAAGCGTCTGGAGAGACTGATCAAAAAAAAAAGAGAAGACATGAATTACCAATATCAGGAATGAAAAGGGGACATCATTGTTGGTTCTTCTGATATTTAACAGATAAAAGAATATTATGGATGACTTTAAACCAATGCAATTGAAAATCTAAATGAAATTGATAAATTCCTAGAAAACTATAAATTTCCAAAAATACAATTTAAAAACCTGTTTATGTGGTTCTTTTCATATATACATATATGTTTGTACATAATCTATATATCAATGTATGCATGCAAATATATATTCAAGTAAAAGCCAGGAAAAGGCCCCAAAATATACATATTAAATTAGCATATTAGCAGTAATTACTTATGTGGAGAGAAAAGGAATGAGGGAAAGCTGCTGAAAAGAGTTTTAAATTTTTACATTAAACACATACTCAGATATTGCCTGTGGAATTAAAAGCTAACAACCATGAAAAAGACAAAAAAAAAATTTTAATGATTTTTTTTGGGGGGCTTGTCAAATTCTAGAATATTCTAGGGTAATATTTTAGAGTAAGTGACAGAACTTGGTTGATAAGCCCATTACTCCTGCTATAGTTAGGAAAACACTGTAATTTTCACAAAACTGTCCAGTCATAATGTAATTAACACCCAATGAAAGTCAGCAAAGGCAATAAAATTCCAAAAAGAGAAGAAAAACCATCAGTTGCAAACTGTGATGTGTAACTACTCTATTCTAGATTACAAATCAATAAATAGGGGATGTTAACAGCTCATAAGGGAAAACAACTGATTCCTAGATACCTGTGTCAGTTTTCCATCATTCTTGGCAAGAGGATAAAGGAAACTAAAATTGAGATCTATAAGTTACTACTTGGAAAACTAATAAAGGTAGCTAACTAGAGTATTTCATTAATCAATCTTTCACATACCATAATTCAGTACTTCCAATTTCTAATTTATAATAACATCAAATGGGGGGGGAGAGTAAAATATAAACTGGATTGCATCCAATTTAAATTAATTACTGATTTTTAAACAGTTCAACCCGCTGACCAACAAACAATTCTGCAAACTTTGAAAATGTTCTTTACTTATCAATTCTTAACACACTACATCTAAAATAAAAATCAAATAATCATTTAGGCAATAGCAAAGAAAATATAACAAGTGCATAATCTCTCAAATTGTATTATAACAGTCACTGTGGTAACAATTAAGTATTTTCAGAATCAGCTTTATTTCAGATAAAGTAAATCAAAAAAGAAATCTGTAAAAGCTCTGCATTCTATAATGGTGAAAACTTAAACTGCAGGAAAAAAAAAAAAACCCTCTGGATTTTTCGTGAATAAGTATCAGATGCCTCTAAATCAAATGGAAAGCTTAAAACGGATATACCTAGAATTTATGAAAGCTCTTTTGTATTCATTACTCAAGAATCTCTAAACCCTGGGAATTCCCTGGTGGTGCAGTAGCTAAGACTCCGCACTCCCAATGCATGGGGCCGGGGTTCGATTCCTGGCCAGGGAGCTGGATCCCACATGCATGCCGCAACTAAGAGTTCACATGCCACAGCTGATGAGCCCGCCTGCTGCAACTAAGACCTAACACAGCTAAATAAATAAATATATTTTTAAAAAGATCCATTTGCTTTAAAAAAGAATCTCTAAATCCTAAAATGGGGTACTAGAAAGAGTTTTAGGTGGATTTATAGCTTTACAAGCACATTTCTTAGTTTAACGTTTTATTATAATGACTAAATGCATGAAGTGACAAATACAACACTTTAAACTTTGGCAAAAAATTATTCACACTTTATTCATATTCAAAAACTCTGAATTTACACCAGAGATTATTATTAAGCCATGATAAATTAGCATCAGAGACTAATATTAAGCCATGATAAATCAGATATTATGCTTCACAGAAAGGTATATATATATATATATTTTTTTTTTTTTTTTGAGGAAAACTTTTCCAAATACTCTCATTTGTAGTTTACTTACAAGAAATCAAATTATGGGAAGTATTTTCCATAACCAGGATAAGTTCAGATAACTAGTTTTTTCTAAATGGATTTATAACCAAAAAGCCCAGCAAGTCAAATTAGGGTGCCTCCCAAAATTGCTTTGGGAGCTTTGCTAAGCGATGGAGCTTTTTCATCATTTGCCAGCCAAATAAGCAGCTGCCCATAGTAGCCTCAACACTTGTTTCCAAAAGGGTACATGGTTAAAGTCACCAGTAACGACCATGTTGCAAAATCCAAGTCAATTCTTTAGCATTCACCTTACCTGACCTATCAGCATCTTTTGATCAATCAGTCTTTATGAAAGACTTTCTTCCATTGAGTTTTCAGAATACTGTTTTCTTCCTACCTCCCTACCCTGGCTGATCCTTCTCAGTCTCCTTTATTGTTCTTCTTTTTCATCCCAGACTTGACACATTATAATGTCTCAGGTTTGGCAGACTTCTTTCCTCTCTACAGTAACTTTCTAGGTGCCTCATCCATTATCAAGTCTTCACATAGCACCAACATTCTGATGACTCCAAAATTTACATCTCAAGCCTGGACTACTTGCCTAAACTCCAAGCTCCTATCTTGTTGCCTCCTTGACATCTGCACTTGGATGTCTACTAAGCATCAACTAACTTCACATTCCAAACTTGAACTCCTAAGCTACACCTCCAACTCTAAACCAGCAAAGGGGCAGCTATCCTAATTTACGAATCACAATAACTAATCAAACTGCTCCATCCATGTTCCTTCTATCATCCTCAGTCACATCCTGGAAGCAACATGAACTCGGATAGAAGAGAGAGAATCGAAAATTCTTTGAATTTTAGGTACAGGTAGACAGAAAGGTATTCCAGGAGAGAATCCAATCTGAAGATGAGAGGAGAGCAGTACAGCTTGGGTCATCTGTCTACACCAATGGAATCCCAGTCAATTTACTCTTTCAACTGGGGATCTACCGTGCCAGTTACTATGCTAGATACCAGGTACAGGTGGAGGAAAAAACCCACTATGCTCTCACAACAGAGAGGAGATAGCAAAAGTACCATACAGTAGAGAGAGGACTAGAATCCACATCTTCTGAGATTTACACATGGTATGCCTCAATAAACATACATCAAAACAATTCATACAAACTCACTGATTTGGGGAATGTACACAATTTAACTTTTCTACAACAAAATAAACATCTATGGCAATGTCTCTGAGAAAATGTTATGCTGAGCTGATATTCTTACATAAGAAAAACTTTATATTATGAAATAGAATGTAACTTCTAGTTTAAGATAAAGATGACAGAAAGAAAGACAGATCATGTAGTTACCAAAACATTAAATACTCTCTTGTACAAAGCTAGCTAGGCTGGGACAGGCAAAGAGTTTGATTCCAATAACAAACCCCTGCAGAAAGGCAGCAAAGATAAAAGTCTGACAGAAGTGTGTTTCCACTATATTGTGGTGGGTTTTTCTTTATTTTTTAATTATGAGTGACTTGTTTTGTATTGCTTTGAGCCTTACAATTCTAAAATTCAAGTGAAGTGTGTCTCAATTCTAAAATTCAAAATCATGCCAACAAAAGTAAAATAAATGAGAAGCACTACTTGAGATGAGGTTTATCCCATAAAATTTACATAAGATTTTTTCATACAAAATTTTTCTCTTCTGTTGTACAAAAATATTTTCTATGTATTTGACCCAGAGAGACAGTTTTTTCTAATAGAAAAATGCATAAGAACAGGAGATTTTTCAATCACATGAAGAAAGGCTAATCAGAGAATTTGAAAACTTTCAAAATTAAATTATTTCCTTTTATAAAACTTTACAGTATAACAAAATCTTAAGGAAAAAAAGATGTTTGTTAGACAGATGAATTTTGTGATCCAGCCTTTTAACATAATTACCTGTACTTCAATGCAAATTCAGCTCTGCATTTACATAGCTAAATTAAAGCTTCTGCAATTTTATTTCATCAGAAAAAAAAGGAAAAGGAAGCCAGAAATGCCTGACATTTTAAAGAATTACTGTGGAAGATCATTTACAAAAATATCATCCACATCACACTAGATTCCACAATTTAAAATTCTGGTGAAAACCTATTTTAAATATTTCTTTTTTATTAGATAGCAACTCCTTGAGGCCTCAACTTGAGAGAACTGGGCCTGCCCCCTCAGAGTTTCTACTTCACAAAGAATTCTAAAAATGTTTTCTAGCTCTTCATGAAATACCATCTAATTACAGAAAGACTAGTCATAAGTAGATAAACACCTCTGCTCTAGAACAGCATATTCTATACTGTTAATTTGCACAATGGAGGTCCCAGTAGTGAGGAACCCACATCATGCACCTGGAGGAGGGATAGTAAGTTCAGGAACAACAGCCGTTATTACACTGGGATCATCTCATGTTTGTGCATCCATGCTGACTTGCTGATGCCTAATATTTCAAAATAGTCAGTTAACTGCTTTCAACCTACACATCCCATACCTGAAGGGGGGCAGTGAGGACTTCTAACAATGAGAATTTCTTTAGAATAAAACATCTCAAAAACAGCCATAAGAGTTTTTTTTTTTTTTTCCTTTGAAAAGAGCAAAAGACCTAAACTTTGTTGTAGGATTTTTGAGTTACTTTTTAAGAAGACGCTTTCTAAGAAGCTAGGAAAAGTAAAGTAAGGAATTCAATGACTCAAAATACAGAACTTCTTTCTGACCTCTATTTTAATAAAATAGCTTTCAAATGAGTCTAGTACCTCTAAGTTCCTTATAGACTCTCTTTTATTAAAAACAAGCACAGCATAATAGTCACTATGGCCAAGAATAAACTCCATTCACCCTTCAGGCCACAGAGAAAGATACTCTAAATGTGGAAAAGGACAATAAAATGAAACAAAAGGGGAAAGTGGTATCAAACAGGTAGGATATATTCTGATTTGTACTATTACTGATACTGCTACAATGACCAATTTCAAGATACGTATGGTTGTTGAAAACCAGCTCACAAAATTCCTGAAAATTTAACAATCCTCGAGTCCATATGAACAGGTGCCAGCACATGTACATATAAAACAGCCCCAAGAGTACAATGCAGGATCCTCCTCCACCAGCATCCATTAACATCCACCAGACAAACCATTTCCTCCCATGGAAAAAATAGCCCCAGGAAGCCCTCCTCTAGGAGAACTATAGCATAAGGACCAAGAAGAAAGCTGGAGGCCTATGTGCAAATCTGGTCCATAAACCAATTTTGTTTGACATTCAAAGGGTTTCTTCTCAAGAAAAACCTTAAAACTAGGAGATATTTTCTAAAAATCTAGAATTCTGGCTTCTCTTGAAAATAAACAAGAAAAAAGAATATAAGAAAAAATGCAGAAAATTATTCAAGAAATAACGTAAGAAAGGTTTGCAGAACTCAAGATATATGAAGCTACTAAAAACATTGATCTAATTTGACAAATATAAAGAATATATGTAGCATGTATATATAATGAAGCATAATTATAACAAACTCCCTTAAAATCACCGAAGTAAGAAACAGGTCAGAACTAATACCCTATCTGCCCAGGTGTTCTTCACCTATTCTTCCACCTGCCTTCTCAAACCCAAAGGTAATCACCGAAGTCTGTGTTTATCATTCTCATATTTTTCCTCTGTGTGTGCATGCATATGTATGTGATTTCATTGCATTTACACATCTCTAAACTATACACTGTTTTGCACTGCTTTTAGTTTTACAAAAAATTACGTTGTTTTAATTCAATATTTTTCAAAGATTTATCTTTGCTGTTATATGTGTAAGTTATTTATTTGCAAGGCTGTCCATGTCCAATTGTACAAATATACCAAAACATCTATCCATTCTCCTGTCATTGAAATTTGTTTGTTTTTAGCTTTTTACTATGAACAATATTGCTACTATAAACAGTATTTTTCTTATATCCTGGTATAAGTAGTTTCCCTGGACACATGTGCAAAATGCCTATAGAATAGTGCTATTTCAAACTCTAAGTAGCAAACCACTCAACAGAAGACCAAAATCAGGAAGTTTTAAAAATAAAATAGGATAGTATCAAAATGCAATGCACAAAGAAAGGTAACTATTTCATGAATCTTTGATACCCATCCACCCCTATGTGTTTACTGGACCAAATTGTAAGTATATTTGTTATTATCTGTCTAGTAAAAACAGTCTTAAAGTCACCCTTCTAGGTAAATACCCCATAAAAATGTGAACTGTTGAGCCTTTTGGGATGTGGATGCTCAACTTTGTAAGATAACTCCAAATTTTGCCTAAACAGTTACACCAATTTATACTCCCATTGAAAGTGTATAAAACTTCCTGTTCATCCACTTCCCCGCTAACTTTGGTAATGTCAGACATAAGAATTTTTGGCTAATCTGGTAAATACAAAATAGCATCCCACTGTGGTATTAATTTGCATTTCTATGATTGCATATGAGGTTGATCATCCTTCCATGTGTTTACTTCCCATTTCCCTTTCCTCTTGTGTGAAACATTTTTCTGTCTTATTGATTTCCCGGCTGCATGTATGTAGGCACGTGTTGATCCATGTCTGCGTGTATATATACACGAATCCTTTGGCAGCTATGTGTTTCAAGTCTTTCCTCCCAGTTTGTGGCTTTTCTTTCTCCTTTCTTCACAGTGTCTTTTAATGAACGGATGTTCTTAATTTCGTAGAACTTATCAACCTTTCCTTTTGTATTTTGTGTTTAAGAAATTTTTCACTCCATCAAGATCATATCAAGTTTGTTTTACCTCATAAATGTAGTCAAATCTTTGCCGTCCCCCAGTGATCTCAATGCCTTCTCTCTCCTTATCAGTTCCCCTACTTCTATGGGTCTGTTTTGGGCTCTATATTCCGCTCCATTGGTCAATTTGTCTATCCCAAAGCTAGTAATATACCATCTTAATTTCCATATCTTTAAAAAAAGTCTTGAGTACTAATAAGGCAAGGACCCTCATTTTCTTCTTCTTTAGAAATGTTCGGCTATTTTGGGGCCTCTTTATGCTCATCAAGTTCCTCACAAAATTAATGTACTTTTAAGTTAAATCTGTACATTGAATCATTTGTGAGAATCATCTTTTAGATACTGAATCTTCCTATTCAAGAAGATAATGTCTCTATTTAATTTTTTAAATGTCTTACAATAATGTTTCATAATCTTTCCATACAACCTGAATATGTTTCTAGATTCATTTTTGTTCCTACTGTCAATAGTATCTTTTTCTGACTGATATCTTTTGTCTGTTGCTGTTGGAAAAAATTGATTATTTTTTAATAATTTTTAATTAATTTAATTTAAATTTAAATTAAATTTTAATTTAATTTTTAAATATTTTTTAAAATTATTTTTTAATATGGATCTTAGATTCAGCCATCTTGCGACACTCGTTATTTCTAATAATTTGTGGATCCTTTTAGATTTTCAATAGAGACAATCACTTGAGAAAGACAGTGTTATATTTCTTCTTTTTCAGTCATTATTTTATTTCTATTTCCTGCCTTTCCACACATGCCAGGATTTTCAGGACAATGTTGAACAGAGGTGGTGATTGCAGGCCTCCTGCCTTTTTCCTGATTTTAGGAGACCACTTTTACATTTTACTAAGAAATACCAGGCTAAGAAAGCTCCCTTCTATTCCTAGTTTACCTTTAGCTTTATCTATGATAGATTTGACATCTCTCATTCTTTTTATCAATCTATTGAGAAAAACATATGACTTTAATGTGATATCTTTGTCTGGTTTTGGTATCAAGGTGATGCTGGCTTCGTAGAATGAGTTCAGAAGCATTCCTTCCTTTGCAAATAATTTGGAATTGTTCACAAAGAGTAGGTGCTAGTGCTTTTCTAAATGTTTGGTAGAATTCACCTGTGAAGTTGTCTAGTCCTGGACTATAGTTTGTTGGGAGTTTTTTTTATTATGGATTCAATATCATTACTGGTAACTAGTCTGTTGATATTTTCTATTTCTTCCTGGTTCAATGTTGGGAGATTGTACATTTATAGAAATTTTTCCATTTCTTCTAGGTTGTCCATTTTATTGGTGAAAAACTGTTCATAGTAATCTCTTATGATCCTTTGTATCTCTGTGGTGTCAGTTATAAATTCACCTTTTTCATTTCTGGCTTTATTGATTTGGCCCCTCTTTTTTTTTCTTGATGAGTCTGGCTAAAGGTTTATCAATTTTGTTTATCTATATCTTTTGACTTACATGTAAAGTAATTATTGATGGGTAAGTAATTGCTGCCATTTTTTAAATTGTGTTTGGGTTGTTTTTGTAGTTGTTTTTTGTTCTTTTTTTACTCTCTTTCCTTGTGATTTGATGATTATCTTTAGTGTTATACTTGGATTCCTTTCTTTTGTGTGTGTGTATCTATTATAAATTTTTGGTTTGTGGTTACCATGAGGTTTATGTATACCATTATATATGTATTAAGTAATTTATTTTAAGCTGCTCACCTCTTAAGTTCAAATGCATTTTAACAACCCTGCATTTCCATCCACCCCAATATTTACTGTTTTGACATCATATTTTACATCTTTTTGTTCTATGTATCCCTTTACTACTTATTGTGGATGTAGGTAATTTTACTACTTTCATCTGTTAACTTTCCTACTAGTTTTGTATTTGGTTGATTTATTACCTTTACTATATAGTTGCCTTTACCAATGATATTTTTTTCTTTCATAATTTTCATATTTCTAGTTGTGACCTTTTCTTTTTTTTTTTTTTTTTTTTTTTTACTTTGAGGTGTGTTTATTATCCTTTGGATAAGTAAGCAGAACGTCCAACTGACCAAGATTCAAGGAGGGATGGTCAGAGCTGGCTTTAGAGGAAGACAGTGAGTCATATATGGAAATTTAAAAAGGATCTAAGGAGGTTCCATGGAGTGACAATGTTCATGGATCAATGAATATACAGGCCTGCTGGTCGGGTCTATTTTAGAAAAGTAAATTTGTTTTCTTGTAGGTAAATTCCAAAACCAGCTAATGTGGTCTCCAGGATCGAGAGGATATTATTAGAATCCCAGACAATGCTAAATCAGCAACCCCTTTCCCTTACTAATCTATCTAAAAACAACAAAAAAGTACTGCCCCAAACCCTCTCCTCATGTTTTCATTTTTCCCAGTGTCTTTTCAGGATGAACCCTGACAGATAGTTGAACAACTGCCCTTTGGACGGTGGCTGGAGAGAGCTGAGCAAAGGGTCTTGGAATTCTGAAATACAGATCAGATGACATTCTTATAACTTAATTATCTTGAATTCTCTAACATTCTTTTATCTGTTGACATTATCATATTAAAATTTTATCATGCCTGAAATGTTTATTCTTGCAGTGAAAATCACTCCAGGTTACAATTTTTCCCCTTCTCAAATATACTGTTATTTCTCTAGATGGTTGTTTTTATTCCATCATCCATCATGATAAAAACTAGATAGCTAGTGGGAAACAGCCACATAGCACAGGGAGATCAGCTCGGTGCTTTGTGTCCACCTAGAGGGGTGGGATAGGGAGGGTGGGAGGGAGACGCAAGAGGGAGGAGATATGGGGATATATGTATACGTATAGCTGATTCACTTTGTTATACAGCAGAAACTAACACACCCTTGTAAGCAATTATACTCCAATAAAGATGTTAAAAAAAAAATGGCCTTTTCTTTTTCGCTTAGAGAAATCTCTTTAACGTTTCTTGTGAAGTTGGTTTGGTAGTGCTAAAAGCTTTTCTTGTCTGTAAAAGTTTTGACCTCTACATCAAATCTGAATGAAAGCCTTGTGGGTAGAGTATTTTAGGTTGTAGGTTTTTCCGTTGCATCACTTTAAGTATATCATGCCACTACTTTCTGCTCTGCAGGGTTTCTGCTGAAGTCAGCTGATAATCTTATGGAAGTTCCCTTTTAGGTAACTTGTTACTCTTCCTTGCTGCTTTTAATATTCTCTATTCTCTCTTTAGCTTTAGTTTTTGCTATTTTAATTATACAATGAATTGTATCTTGGTGTGGTCCTTTTTTGGGTTGATGCTGTTTGGGGCTCTCTGTGCTTCCTGGGCCTGGGGATGTCTGTTTCCTTTCCCAGGTTAGGGAGGTTTTCAGCTATTATGTCTTCAAATACGTTCTCTTCCCCTTTCTCTCTTCTCCTTCTGGGACCCCTATAATGCAAATGTTAGTATGCTTGATGCTGTCCTAAAAGTCTCTTAAACTGTCCTCATTTCTTTTTTTCTTTTTCTTCAGCTTCACTGATTTCCACTACTCCATCTTCTAGCTAATTTGTTCCTCTGTATCATCTAATCTACTGCTGATTCCTTCTAGTGTATTTCTTCTTTCAGTTATTGCATTCTTAACCTCTGTTTAGTCATTTTATATTTTATAACTCTTTGTTAAAAACTTCTACCTTTTCACTCTGTTCATCCAATCTTCTCCTGATTTCTTTGCTATGTATCAATATTTGGTAGTTTGGTTACATTTCCCGACCTTGGAGAACTGCCCTTTAGTAGGAAATGGCCTATCTGTTCCAGCAGCACACTCCTATCTGGTCACCAGAGCTGTATGCTCTAGGAGTGCCCCTTATGGAGACTGCATGGGCCCTTCTGTTATAGCAAGCTGACCACTATGAATGGTCTGGCAGGCGTGGCTGACCCCCAGTTCTGTTGGTTGCCAGGTCCTGCCTTATGTAGAGGCTGTCGGCTGCTGCTGGGTAGGGCTGGGTCACAAGGCAGCTGGCTGTGGATCCCCAAGGGGTCCCGAGGCTAGTGTTGGCTCACTGGTGGGCAGAGCCAGGTTTCGGTGTGGGCGGTTACAGGGCCTGGGTCCCTGGATCTAATGTTGATCTGCTGGTGGGTGGCGCCAGTTCTTGACACACCTGGCTACAGGGCCCAGGGTGTCCCAAAGATGATGTCATCCTGTTCGTGAGTGGGGCTGGATCCTAGGGAGGCCTCCTGAGGGGTCCAAGGTGTCTTGGAGCTGGTGTTGGCTTGCTGGTGGGCAGGACCAGTACCAGGGCCTACGGCAGGATGGGGTGTGAGGTGCACCAGGGCAGGTCCTGCAAACGAGTTGGTGAAGTCAGTCTGGGGCTAGTGCCAGCCCACTGGTGGGCAAAGCCAGGTCCCAGAGTCTCTGGCTGCAGGGTCCTGGAGGTCCTGGAGTTGGTGTATCAACCTGCTGGTGGGCAGGGCTGGGGCCCAAGGTGACCTGGGGCTGGTGCCTGCCCACTGGCTGGTGATGTTGGTCTAGGGTTAGTGCTGGCCAACTGGTGTGTACAGCCAAGTCCTAGGGTCTCTAGCTGCAGGGCCCTCAGGTGGGGGGACTAGTGCCGGCTTACTGCTGTGCAGCGCTTGGTCCTGGGCCCTCTGGTGGACAGGGCCGGCTCCCAGGATGGCTGTGGTCTCAGGGAGTCTTAAGGCAGCTGGCATGCTGGTGGGTGTGGCTGTGTCCAGCCCAGCTAGTTGCTTTGCCTGAGGCATCCCAGTACTGGCTGTGAAAGGCTGGTGGGTGGGGCCAGGTCCTGGAGCTAATAAGCCAAAGGGAGAATTCCAAAATGGTGCTTGCCAGCATCAGTGTCCTAATGGTAGAATGAGTTCCCAGAAATTTCTACCACCAGCGTCTATGTCCCCAGAGTGAGCTGCAGTTGCCTCCTGCCTCTCCAGGAGGCTCTCCAAGATCAGCAGTTGCGTCTGAATCACACTCTTCTCAAACTACTGCTTCTGCCTTAGGTCCTGGAGGATGCAAGATTGTGTGTGTATCCTTTAAGAGTGGAGTCTATTTCCCACAGCCCTCTGGCTCTCCCAAAAGTAAGCACTGCTAGCCTTCAAAGCCAAACATTCTGGGGACCTGTCTTCCCAGTGTAGGATGGCTGTACACCAGAAACTAACACAACATTGTAAATATATATATATATTCTTTTTCATATTCTTATCCATTATGGTTTATTACAGGGTATTGAATAAAGCTCCCTGTGCTATACAGTAGGGCCTTGTTGTTTATCTATTTTACAAACAACAGTTTGTATCTGCTAATCCCAACCTCCTAATTTATACCTCCCACTCCCTTCCCCTTTGGTAACCGTAAGTTTCTCTTGCATGTCTGTGAGTCTGTTTTGTAAGTAAGTTCATTTGTATCATATTTTAGATTCCACATATAAGTGATATCATATGATATTTGTCTTTCTCTTTCTGACTTACTTCACTTAGTTTGATAATACCTAGGTCCATCCATGTTGCTGTAGACTGCATTATGAAATTTAATGAAGATTTTAGGGTCCAGCACATGATACCTTTTTATAAACGTTTCACATGTTCATGAGAAGCATACATACGCTCTAATTTGGGGTTAAGAGTATATTAAACCAAACTTGATACTCAGGTTGTTCAAATCTTTATTTTTAAGCTTTGTCTTTTGACCTCATTGATAAGTTGGGAGAGATGGGTTGAAATTATCCACAATGATGGAGGATTTGACAATTTCTCCTATATACATCCAGTATAGCTTTATTTGTACATTTTGAGATCTTTGTTTTCAGGTGCATACAAGTTCAGTATGACATCTCCTAAAAAATTTAAACTTTTATCATATGCAGTGACTATATTACTAATAATCCTTTTTGTCACAAAGTATGTATCTACATATCTCTTTCCTTTGGTTAGTCATCTCCTGGTATAAAAAGAACTATACCAGATGTGGCTATTGTTAACAATACACAGCCTATTTATGTTTTTTAATCAGATCTAAACATCTATGTCTTTCAACAGCAAGTTTAATCAACTGACATTAATGGTAATTACTTATTTCAACATCTTACTATTTAATTTGTCCTAAGGTTATGCTTCTTTTTATATTTTTTATGGATCTAATGAACTTTCTTTTGGTTTTTGTTTTGTTTTGTTGTTCTTACTACTCCCTTCACCCTCCAACTCATCTGTAAGCTTTATGCTCCGTTTCCATGAAGAATATCTTAGGACCCCTATCAAAGGATACATAGGCCTTAAAACCTTTAATCTCTGAAAAGCAAAAACCAATGAAAAGCCCTGAGCCAAGTGTGAAGCAATGTATCCAAATTAGAACTGAAAGTCAGTAGATTTTCTTAAATATATAAATTAAAAAAGTGGAAGACTAGAATTAATTCTAAAAAATAGAAAAAATAAAAAAGATAGAAGACATCTGAGATGGATGGATAGATGGATGGCAGTGAGGGAGGGAGGAAGAGAGAGAGAGAGGGCAGGTGAGAGGGAGAAAGGAAAGAAATCAGGCCGTGTGTCTGCTTCAGTACAACCTGTGAGCTAATATGGTTTTTCTATCTTTAAACAGGTAGAAAAAAAATCTATTTAAAATACTATTTCATAAACTATAAAAATTATATGGAATTCAAATTTCACTGTGCATGAAATTTTATTGTAACAGAAAAACACACACTTGTTTACACATTGTGGCTGCTTGAGCACTGTATGTCAAAGTTGAGTAGCTGGTACAAGACAAGGATGTCTCCTGTCACTAGTCCTTTTCAACATCATACTAGAGGTCCTTACTAATGCAATTAGACAAGAAAAGGAAATAAAAGGTAATACAGACTGGGAAGGAAGACATTAAACTGGCTTTGTTTGCAAAAGATATTTTCATGCATGATGTGCAGAAACCTGAAAGAATTAACAAAAACATTCCTGGAACAAATAAGCAATTATACCAAGGTTGCAGGACACAGGGTAAATATACAAAAGTCAATCATTCTTTTATATACCAACAACAAACAAGTGGAATTTGAAATTAAAGACACAATATCACTTACACTAAGACCCCAAATAATGAAATACTTAAGATATAAATCTAACAAAATATGTACAAGATCTATATGAGGAAATTAAACTAATGCTTGAAATCAAGGAAGAACTAAATAGAGAGAAGATATTCTGTGTTCATGGATAGGAAAACTCGATATTGTCAAGATGTAGATGCTTCCCAATTTAATCTATGCAATGCAATTCTCAATCAAAAGCACAGCAAGTTATTTTGTGGATATTCACAAACTGATTCTAAAATTTATATGGAGAGGCAAAAGAGCCAGAATAACCAACATAATATTGAAAAAGAACAAAATTGGAGGACTGACAGCAACCAATGTCAAGAGTCACTATAAAGTTACAGTAATTGAAGACAGTGCGGTTACTGGCAAAAGAATAGACAGATAAATAAAGGAACAGAACACAGAGCCCAGAAACAGATCCCATAAATACAGTCAACTGATCTTTGACAAAGGAATAAAGGTAATATAATGGAACACTGACAGTCTTTTCAACAAACAGTGCTGAAACAACTGGACATCCAGAGGCAAAAACATGAATCTAGTCACAGACCTACACCCCACAATAATTAACTTAAAATGGATCACAGATCTAACTGTAAAGCACAAAACCATCAAACCCCTACAAGATAACGTAGGAGAAAACCTAGAAACCTTGGGTATGACAATGACTCTTTAAATACAGCACCAAAGGCACAATCTATGAAAGAAATAATGGATGTATGACCCTATTAAAATAAAAAACTTCTGCACTACGAAAGATAATGTCAAGAGAATGAGAAGACAAGCAACAGATTAGGACAAAGTATTTGCAAAAGACACATCTGATAAAGGAATATTATCTAAAATATACAAAGAACTCTTAAAACTCAACAATAAGAAAACAATCCAATTAAAAACTGAGCCAAAGACCTTAATAAACACCTCACCAAAGAATATATACAGATGGTAAATAAGCCTATGAAAAGACACTCCACATCATATGTCATCACAGAAATGCAAATTAAATCAACTAAGATCTACCACTACACACCTATTAGAATAGCCAAAATCTGGAACACTGACAGCACCAAATGCTGGCAAGGATGTAGAGCAACAGAAACTCATTTACTGCCAGTAGGAAGGCAAAATGGTACAGCCACTTAGGAAGACAGTTTGGCAAATTCCTATAAAACTAAACAGACTCTTACCACATGATCCAGCAATCATGCTCCTTGGTTACCCAAAGGAGTTGAAAACACATCCACTCAAAAATCTGCACACAGATGTATACAGCAGCTTTATTCATAGTCGCCAACACCTGGAAGTAACCAAGGTGTCCTTCAGTAGGTATATGGAGAAACTGTGATACATCTATACAGTGGAATATTTTTCAGCAATAAAAAGAAATGAGCTATCAAGGCATAAAACGACATAGAGAAAACTTTAATGCAGCTAAGTGAAAGAAGCCAATCTGAAAAAGCTACATATTACATGATTCCAGCTATATGATGGAAAAATATGGAGACAGTAAAACATGGTTGCCAGAGAGGGCAGAAGGGATGGATAGGCCAAGCACAGAGGATTTTTAGGGCAGTGAAAACACTCTGCAAAACACTATAATGATGGGTACATGTCATTTTACATTTGTTCAAACCCATGGAATGTAAAACACCAAGAGTGAACCCTAACATAAACTATGGACTTGGGTAATTATAATGTGTCAACATACGTTCATCAATTGTAACCAATGTGCCACTCTGGTATGAGATATTAATAATGGCGGGGGGGGGGGGAGACTATGCATATTGTGGTGGCAGGGGATATATGAGAAATCTCTTTACCCACCCCTCAATTTTGATGTGAACCTAAAACTGCTCCTGAAAAATAAACTCTTTAAAAAAAAGAAAAGTTGAGTTACTGAAACAGAGACCATAATAGCCCTGCAAAGCCTAAAATAACTGCTATCTGTCCCTTTAAGAAAAAGTTTCCTAGCCCCTGGTTTAATGTACTAAACAAACAGATTTGATCACGACAGTTTTTACCTGCCCTTCAAAATCTCACTAAGTCACCACCAAAGACATCTTAAAAATTTTATGTCCATTGTAATGCTGTAGTGAAAAGTATCATTACCTAATATTGGAGAACTCATGGAAGAGGAAAAAGAGTACTGGATCAGGATCCAGAACAGAAATAGTACAGCTTCAACCACTGAAAAGAAAAATCCACTACAAAAAAAGTAGTTCTTCATTTAAAAAGCATCAGAAAAATTCCAATTTCAGATTCAATGAAATAGAAAGAGGCTGGGAACAAACATCAACGTAATGTTTAACTGAACCAGTCTTAGCCATTCATCCCAGCATATATAGAGAGTTACAGACAGCATCAACTTTTACTTCCAAGATCAAGTTCTCTGACCAACATGGAAACCAAATTCATGCTCAGCCTCAGAAGACATCTATCTTACCATGTGGTTGAAGCTGGAGAGAGAAGCAGAGGAGAGCCTTCAATAACATTGGCAGAGGATAAACAAAAGTTATGAAGGTGACAAGAAACATTCTAGAAATCAAAACACATATATTTTTTAAAAACTTAGCTCTAAAAAAAAAAAGGAAACAACAATAACAAAACCACACAAGACCCCAAAAGATGCCACATGGTCAAATTCTAATCTTTCAGATAACAGATGATTTCCCTGTATAGTACAGAAAAAGATGAAAAACTTCATTCTATGAAGGTTGTATAAACATGATACCAAACCAGAAAGGGTAACACAAAAAACAAAATTAGAAGATTCCCATCTCATTTATGTTTATATCAAAATATATAAAATTAAATCCAGCAGTATACATTAAAAACCACCATAACCACGAACCACAATGACCAGGTAGTGTTTATTCTAGTAATACAAGGCCAGTGCAGCATCAGTAAGTCTATTAATACAATTCAGTATAATAAAATCTGAGACAAATTTTAATATATACCATCCTGACACATAACAAAAAGGCAGTTGACAAACTTTAACCCTTATTCTCGATTAGAAAAGAATAACAAACTCCTAAACAAGTTGAAATAGAAGAAAACTCCCTGAACTTGATATTTACTGGCAAAATATTAAAAGCATTCATTAAACTCAAATAAAGGATGAACATGATCTCTTCAACAACTGAATATTGTACCAAGAACCTTAGCCAATGTGAGAATATATGAAAAATATGTTAAGATTAAAATGTTGGAAAAAGAAGAGATAAAAATTGCATTTTTTATGTGTAATGAACTTTTTTTGCTTTCTGAAAAACACAAGAAAATTAATTGAGAGAAAACAATCACTTATACAAGTACAAGCACATAAAATTTACCACATTTCCTACAGACCTACAACAATAACCAGACTTCAACAGAAATACGGGGAAAAGATCCCATTCAAAGGAATAAATGCTATAAAATAGCTAGGGATAAATCGGAGGGGGAAAAAAGATACAAGACAAAGCCAATGTGAAGAAAACTTTCTTGATGAACATTAAAACATGAATGACCACCCCCCCAAAATAAGAACCATGCATATCATGGATGGAAAGATTTAGTATCATAAAAATGTCAATTCTTTATAAACAAGATTTATAGAAATTCCAATCACAGTCTCAAGAGAGTATTTTTCTTCTTCACTTCAAAATTAATAATTCTAAATTCATTTGGAAGAATTGATGTGTGAGAATTAGCAAAGAAAATCTTCAAGGAAAAAAGAAAAATAACAATGACAGGAACTTAGTACCCTCTAGATATTAAAGCTCCTAGAATTGAATTAGGGTGGAACATTAAGAGGCAATACCTGTAATACATTTAACAACAAAAGATTAATACAAAATTGGCTTTAGGTAAATAGTTATTAAATAATGCTATAGAAAAGAGGATAAAGAATGTGAAAAGGCAATTTACAGGAGGGGAAAGGCAAGTCTAACCTGAAAAGATATACTAGCATTTGAGAAAGTGAAAATTAAAATGCTAAGATTATTTTTTTCCTTAACTCTGGCAAACTTAAAAAATAGCAACATTAAATGCTATAAAACTATAAGGAAACAGGTACTGTCATGTGATTGACAGGAATATAAATTATTACCATCTTTTTGCAACATAATCTGGTAGGATTTATTAAAATGTAAAATGAACACATGATACTTAGAACTGCAATACCATGTTTAGGAATCTATCTTATAAATATACATACTAATGTTCTAAAAGACTTTGTACAAAGATAATCACTGCTTTATTATAAATAACAAAAATAGCAAAAAAACCCACAAAAACAAAAATCCAAAACAACAAAAACATCCTAAGCGTTCATTAATGAAGAAATAATTTAAAATTTTGGATAAGGCTATGCTATGGATTACTATGTAGTAATGTATTAAAAAGTATTAATAATAAATTGATATGGACTGAAATATAAACATTACACAGAAATTTATAATTCTAAGGAGATAGTATCCCATTTATGTAAAAAACAAAAAAATTCCCTATCTATAAATATGTCTGTGTATGCAATTATTTAAGAAATATAAATACTTATGTCAAAGGCTTATGCCAAATTATTCTTTGTTTTCTAATAATTAACTCTATATGCCATGTCATCATAAATAGGAGGCATCTTTAATTATAAGAAAATTTTTCACAACTTTTCAAATTAAATATATTACATGCTGTTTTACAACCAGCTATAGGTCATGATTATCTAACTATATAAATATTTTAGCCAAAGCTTATACATAAAGACAGTGTGCAACTTTTAAAATATGACATTTAAGGTCACCTTCAGCATGCTAAAAGGAGAATTTAATTGTGCTTACCGATTTCATTAATCACTGCTCTTATTTTGGAGACAAAAGGACCAACTTCACTGGAATTCATTTTGACTCTTTCCTTAAGGTCAGCACCTGCAAAGTATTTTATTTACAAATATAAACTAGTTATAAACAAAATTTTAAGGCAACAAACTGAACATTTACTTAAGATTCATATATAACTTGAAGACAGACTAGATTTATCTATCAAAGGAATTACAGTATCTAAGTTTTCCTTCCCAAAGACCAGCACCAGATTGAATAAAATATTTGTTTGTTCATGTATCTACCATGTGCTTAAAGTAATGCTTCTCAAACTTCATGGTCTCAGAACCCCTTTATACTCTTAGAGAAGGAGGCATTGTTAAGATTATATATATCTACCAATAGTTATTCTATTAGAAAATGAAACAACAAAATTTTTAAAATATTTATTTATTCATTGAATAATACAAATAAACCCATTCCTGTTAACATAAATGATTACAGACTGATGCCACTTTCTTGGTTCTTGAAAAGATGCTGGCAGTTCTATCCACCACTGCTTCTGTCCCATCAGTGCAAATGCCAACCCAGTGAAAAGGGCAAATCACACCTTCCTGCTATGAAAATCATTGTGACTTCATGGATGCCCACCTTGGTGACTGCAGATCACATTTGAGAATCACTGGCTTGAAAGTATATGCAAATTGACAATTTCATAATTACGAGTTTATCACAGAATCATAACTTTGGAACAGATAAAAATAAACATAAGGAATTCCTTAAGGGATTGTTTACTCTGTGGCTCAACAAAGACATTCTTTTTAATAAAATTAAACTCACTGAGAAAAGGTAGGTCCCCATTAAAATAAACAAACAAATAAAAAACAAAGTAAAATTACAGCATAGATGGTATATACTCAGCTACTTATTCTCTTATTAGCCCATTATAAATTGATCATGACTAGACGTAACATCAAGTAGCAGCTGATGCTGAGCCCATATACTTCCTGTGGAAGTGAGAACTGCAGTTGACAAAACACATATCCTACAACCCATCAGTTCTTAGGTATATATACCCTAGAAAATCTCTCAAATATATGCCCAAGGAAATACATACAACATTCAATGCAACATGTATAAAAATAGCAAAAAAAATGGAAAAAACCTAAATCCACCAAAAGGATTAATAATAAAACTGGGACATATTTATACAACAAAATGTTATATGCGCAGCATGAAAATGAAGGAATTAGAGTATAAATATGGATAAATCTAATGATGTTGAAGGATTTATAATTATATAAATAAATACAATAAATATTTATCATTATATATAATTACTGAAAGATACACAGGATAATAACCATTTAAATAAGTTTTTAAAAGAAGAATGCTATGTAGGGATATAAAACATACATGGAAATGATAAATTCCAAATTCAATTGGTGGTGACCTCTGTGGGGGAGGGAGAGAGATGTGATTGGCAATAGACACAAAGAACTTCAATCTTATTTGTAATACTGTGTTGCTTAAGTGGTGGGTACTCAATATGGTAGGTAGTCATGATTTTTGGATGTCATAATTAATTTTTTCCATGAAGAATTAAAATTTAGCATGGAAGAAAAATGTTAGTAGTGTCAAAAGAATTCTAAACTAGTAGGATGTATTTGTTAAAGAAATAATGGTTCAACTCACTGTCATTTAACATTAAGAACATAATTTTAAATTGAGAATATAAAATGTTGCCTAGTGCATGTTAGCTAATACATATTGGTTAATAAAAGTAGCTAAATGTAGTGTGGTATGGGGGAAGGGAATAGACGAAAGAGGAGCCAAAGCAATGAAGAAGTGAAAGCTGATGGGACAGATAGGGACGCTGGATGAGGTGGTCCTGAAGGAGCCCCTGTAACTGCATCATGGGATCCATCACATCCTCCGGCCTCAGGGCGCCATTAGGGTACCCTCTAACACACTAACTAGAGCTCCGATGGGGGGTCTTTACCAACATTCTGCCCCTGTGACCACACAGCAGGCTTTGAAAACCACACTCAGGTTAAAGAGACTAGGCTGCTGGAAGCCATGCCAGGACCTAAAGGGAATCAAGGTTTGCTCTTAACACGTGTGGCCCATTAACTGCACACTAGTCCCAGCAGAGAAGTGTAGAAGATGTGTCTCGTTATGGAATGCAGCTTTATCCACACAATGGTATGAGACAGAAAATGAGTATCTTTAAAGTGAAGAAAGAAAATAACTGCCAATCTAGAATTCCAAACAAATCAAACCTATCCTTCAAAATGATGGTGAAATAAAGACATTTTACACACCCACTCACAGACACACACATCCACAAACAACAATTTGTCCCCGGCAGACCCACGCGAAAAGAAACACTACAGGGAATTCTTCAAGCAGATTATGAGAGTAGAGTTTAAAATCTTATTTTATACTCCTTACAAGTGATATGTCTTAAAATATAAGGGCACAGACTGGTTAAAGTAAAAGGGTAAAAAACTTGCAAACACTAAGCAAAAGAAAACTTGTAAAGTTATCTTCATCTCTGACAAAAAAGAAGTAAGACAAGAAACATCACTCAAGCTAGAGGGTTATTTTATAATAATAAATATGATGATCCATTAAAAAAGCCATAAGAATTCTAAATTGGCATACATAAAAAAGACAGCCCCAAAATACATAAAGCAAAAACTAACAGAACTAAAATGAAAAACTGCCAGGTCTACAACCATAGTGGATTTTAGCAGACCTTTCACAGTAACTGATAAAGCAAGCACTCAAATATCCTTTCAAATATTCCTATCAAGAAGTAAAAAATAGGAAAAAATTAATCCCAAAGTAGAAACTGGAGCAAAAAAAACTTTTAAATAGAAAACAAATGTGCGAGAGAAAAATCAAAATAGTTGGTTCTTTGAAAAAAAACTAAAATAAATGATAGACCTTTTAGCAAGACTCATCATAGATAATCAGAGAAGGCACAAGTCCCAATCGAGAATGAAAAGGAGGGTAATACTAAGGATTTTACAGACAATAAAACAATATTATTAAAAATTTTGGCCCAATGGATTTGAAAAACGACAGGAAATGAACAAATTCCTAGGAAAACACAACTTATTAAAACTGACAAAGAAATAGAAAATCTGAAAACACAAATACATATTAAAGAAATTGAATATGTAATTAAAAACTTTCCTACAAAGAAAACTGCATGCCCATATGGCTCCAATAGTAAATTCTTCCAAACATATAATGAAAAACATTTACCATCAATCTTAAAAATGCTTACATGGAGAACAGCAAAACAAAAACTTGAAAAGAACATTGTAAGAAAAAAACATGACAGGTCAATTTTTCTCATAAATAAAGTCTCAAAAAATCCTAAACAAAGTATCAGTGTATCATACTTAGTAGTAACATAAATAAAATATATCAAGACCAATTTATACTCAGTCCAAGATTTACGACTGGACTTAAATTTTTAACATTAAATTTTTTAATTTATGAAATTTTTAATTTACGTAATTGAGAAAGGTGAAAATCATATAAATTTTCAGTAGGTTGCAGAAAAGTAGTTGATAAAATTCAACACTCATTCTTTAACATCTTCACTGAGGTATAATTTACATAAAATAAAATTCAGTCATTTAAAATACACAATTCAATATTTTTAAAGTAAATTTACAGAGTTGTACAACCATCACCACAACCCAGTTTTAGAACATTTCCATTATCACAAAAAAGATCCCTAACACCCATATGCAGTCACTCCCTGTTCTCACCTCTAGCCCCAAACTAATCTACTGATATTTTCCTATAATTTTGCCTTTTCTGAACATTTCATATAAATAAACTCATATAATATATGGTCTTCTGTTTCTTTCTTTCACATAGCGTAGTGTTTTTCAGGTTCATCCATGATATAAAGATGCATCAGTACTTTTTATCTTTTTATTACCAAATAGTATTTCATTGTAGGGACAGACATTTTGTTTATCCATTCATTGGCTGATGGACATTTGGGTTGTTTCTACTTTTTTGGCTATTATGAAAAATACTACCATGAACGTCTGCATACAAGTCTTTGTGTAAAGAAATTTTTTCACTTGTCTTGGATAGAGTGGAATTGCTGGGCTATATTGTAAATTTCTATTTAACTTAAAAAAGGAAAGAAGAAAAAAAACCTGCCACTGTTTTCCATAGTGGCTGCACCACTTTACATTCCTATCAGCAATGCCTAAGGGTCTCTGTTGTCCTACAAGGTCACCAACACTAGTCTGCCCTTTTATCATAGCCATTTTAGTGGACATGAAGTGGTATTTATTATGGTTTTAAATTTGCATTTCCCTAATGACTAATGAGGTTAGCATCTTTTCAAGGTGCTTATTAGCCATTCATACAGTTTCTTGAGTGAAATGTCTATTCAAATCTTTTGCTCATTTTTTTGATGGATAATTTATTTTATTCTTACTGGGTTGTAAGAGTTATATCTTGGATACAAGTCCTTTTTCAGAAATACGATTCACAATATTTTCTCCCTATCTGTGGCTGATCTTTTGATGATTCTTGATGGTTTTTTGAAGTTTAATTTTAATGAAGTCCAATTTATCAATTTTTCTCTTTTATTACTTGTACTTTTGGTGTCCTCTCTAATTAACACTCATTATTAATTAAAAATTCATAGCAAAGAAAAGAATCTTTTTGATTTTATAAAGAGTAATTACAAAATACCTATAGCTAACACCACCTTTAATGGTCAATTACTTCCTCTCAGAGATCAAGAATGAGACAAGTATTCTTTATCACTTCTACAGATGGGAACAGATGTACTAGTTTGTGTAATAAGAAATTTTTTTTAATTACAAGGAACAGAAAGAAAAAAATAAAACTTCCATCATTAGCAGATGACTTAATTATACTTGAAGAATATCCAAAAGAATTTACAAATCATAAAAATAAGTGAATTTAGTAAGGTTGCTGGATATAGGTTCAATATAAAAAAATCAACTTTCTATGTACTAGCAAAAGAAATTTGTGAAGTTTTAAAAAGATACCATTTATATTAACATTCAAAAATCAAAGAGCCAAGGAATAAATCTAATAAAAGTTGTATAAAATCTTGACACAAAAACCTACAAAATCTAAATTAAAGAAGTCCTAAATAAATGGAGGAATATATCATTTCATGTTAGACGATTCCATACTAAAAGATGTAAATTCTCTCCAAATTAATAGATTCGATGTGGTTCCAATCAAAATCCCAATGCTTTTTTAGAAATTGACAAAGTGGATATGCAAAGGCCCAATAATAGTCAAGATAATCTTGAAGAAGAAAAAGCTGGAGAATTTATATTAAAATAAGATGTATTATAAAACTACAGTAATTAAGAAAACGTGACACTGGCTCAAAGATAGAGAAACAGAGCAATGGAACAGAATAGCAAGTCCAGAAAAGACCTGCTTGATTTATGACAAAGATGGCACTGCTGGAACATTCCAATAAATGGGGCTGGGACCACTGAAGGTTCATATGGGGAAAAACAATTCTTGACCCTTCGTATCATATACACAAACAAATCAGTTAATGGTGCATTACAGCCTAAATTTGAAAGGTAAAACAAATAACTTCTAAATGAAAATATCCAGATATCTTCAAGATTTTGGTATAGACAAAGATTTTTAAAAGGTTTTTCCAACACCTTTAAAAGGAAAACACTAGAGTTCTTTAAAATTAAAAACTTCTGTTCATTAAAGGACATCACTAAGCGAGTGAATATACAAGTAAAAGAGTGGGAAATGGTATCTTAAATACATCTGTTCTGTGCATGTAAAGAACTATAAATCAGGAAGAAAAATATAAATAACCCAAATATAAAATATAGGCAAAAGATTCATACAGATAATTCACAGAAGAGAATATAACATTGGCTAAAAGGAGATGAAAAGGAATACAACATGACTAATCATCAAGGAAACACCGATTACAAACACAGATAGTTTTATAAGCAGTACAGTGCTAAAGTGTTGGTGAAGGTATAGAGCAATGAGAACTCTGATTTGAGTTCTCTGCTGGGAGTAAAATTGGTAAAAAAAAAAATCACTTTGGAAAACAATTCCACCCCAAGTATACACACCCAACAGAAACACATGATATGTACACTAAAGGACACGTATAAGCATATTCACAGAAGCATTATTCAGAATAGCTGAAACCAGCAATAACCCAAACATTCATCAACAGCAAAATGAATAAACTGTGAAATATTCCCACAAATACGAATATACTATTCCTAGATGAACAGTACATACTGAATCCCACAAACGTGTTGAGAAGAAGTCAACCTTAAAAGATACATGCTGGATAATTCCAGTTACATAAAGTTTGAAAACAGGCAAAATTAGTATTTGGTAATAAAAATCAGAAAAACCTCCACTATCTTTTGGGTGAGAGATGGTTAACGATAGGAAGAAGCATAAGGGATGAATTACGGTGTGCTGGTAATGGCAGTGTTCATTTCTTAATTTGGGTGGTGACTGCACAGGTGAGTTCATTTTGCAGAAATTTATTACTTACAGTTTGTGCAATTTTCCCTATGTACATTATAATTCAATTTAAAAATTTACGTTAAAAAAAAAATTCCTTCTGCAGCCAATCAGGCATCTTTTCTCTGTGGAGGCCTGGTGTGCAATGGCTGCAAAAAGCAGCCTCACACACCACTGTAAAGCAATTATACTCCAATAAAGATGTTAAAAAAAAAAACAGATAACTAAGGCACTAAAAAAAAAAAAAAAAAAAAAAAAAGCAGCTTCCCTGGTAGTGCATGCAGCCTGTTGCTTGTATGGGTTGCCCTTAAGGACCTTCGAGACAGCCCTTACCAGTGGACATTCATGTCTGGCATCATGCTGTCCCCAATCTAGGCTCCAGACAGGTATGCAGGGTGCCTTTGGAAAGCCCAGCACGCAGTGGCCAGGGTCCACACTGGCCAAGTCATCACATCCATCTGCACCAAACTGCAGAACAAGGAGCAAGTGATTAAGGCCCCACACAGGGCCAAGTTCAAGTTTCTGGGCCCCAGAAGATCCACATCTCCAAGAAGTGGATGAATCTGAAGACATGGTGGCAGAAAAGTGGATCATCCTGGATGACTATGGGTCAAATACATCCCTAATCGTGGGCCCCCTGGACAAATGGCAGACCCTGCACTCATGAAAGCCGTGGTGCTTTCCCTTCCTTACTCACGCCCACCAACAAATCCAACTTTCCTGCCCAAAACACAAATGAAAAAAAATGACAAAAAAAAAATCCTGACTCCATACACATTACCTGCTCCAGCTATCACCAATTTCTCTCCTCTTTTTTTTTAAAGCCAAACTCCTCAAAAGGGCTGCTCTTTCTGTCTCCCACCCTCTCCTCTTACACTATGTCTCTAAACAAGGGGGACAAAAAGATACTAAAAAATAAATATAATAAATAACCAAGATAAAAAGTGATAAATGTTTGGGAGTAAAAATAACAGGAAAGTGTGAATCTAGAGTGCAGAGGGAAGTAAAGTTGTGAACCACATTACAACATTAAATAGTATGATCACACTGGTCTTACTGAGAAAGTATAATAAAATTCAGTAAGATCTCTGTAGTCCATATATTCCTGATAATTTAATATTTGGGTCTAAGTTACATATTTTTAATTATTTGTATTGCTTTTGCAGTATCTACCGCAAACTCTTTTCAACTAAATATGTAGTGATCAGAAACGTTAATACCCCAAGTAGACAATGCATGGAGTTAATATATTATTTAACAATTCTGAGAGAATATAGTTCATTTAAATATTGCCCACTAAAATGGTCCTCTCCTAAAATATTTGGACTTTTTTTTATAAATTCCTTCTTTTGAATATGCTTTAGGATTACTATGTAGTAAATTTCTACCTATTTATCTTTGTCGCGGACTAGTCCAGTGAATAGAAAAGTTATGGAAAACAATGATAATATTCTTTGTTGTACATTGCAGGATACTTAGCTTCCTTGGCCCCCAATAACCAAATGAGAGTAAAGCCCCTCAGTCATTGTGACAAGCAAAAATGTCCCCCTAAATTCTAATATCTTCCCCAATGAGTGTTACCATCCCCCTTGAGCTAATGCTCAAGAGCTAATGCTCCAAGTCAGTGGTCTTCAACATTTTTTGTTCCCATTACAGCTGAAACGAATTTTGAAAAACGATGCACTCCCTTGAACAGTTTTATATTGACATCTAAAATTTTTCATAATTTAAATAGTTGCAAGGATTGCAGTACACTATAAACACTGGCAGCTTAAAATACAACTGATATATACCACTGTCAATGCATCCAGGGCAATCTACATACCACAGTGACTTGACTCTCAACATCATTCATGTCTGAAACAAGAAACAAATCCTTGCTTAACGATAAGAAATACTACGTCATTTATTTTCTTTATGAACAACTTTATGAAGTGTTGTATTTCTACAACACTTTGCTGCTATTTTTTTCTGATGCAATCAGCTTTTATGCTTAAAATTTTTCTTTTGACCACTGTCATATTTCTTTGCAACAAAACATATATATTGTTTAAACTAAATTAATTTTTATTAAATTCCCTGTAACCATGAAGCACTAAGTTTAGAAGTTTTCCTCTGGACTGACTTTTCATTACAAGTATTATTAGCATAAAATTGATTGAAGCATAAATATATTACAAATCTGATAACAACTAGATATTAAAAGTAAACTTTTCTGGGAAATGTATCTCAATGAGATAGATAAGACTACCTTCCCTCCTTCTATCATTTCATATATCTATGCATGAAAATCATTTATTGCTAGAATACTTCAGCAATGTCACCCAATTCTTTCAACTCCTTTAGACCCAGCTCTTGAAAAATCACATAGTAATCAAGAAGCATTTAACAATTCCATAAAAACTTTACTGTCCTTAAATTATGCTGAAAGCAATGAATTGGAAACTGCCAGAGTAAGAATAGGATCCTAGTTGAAATTCTCAACATTAGTATTTTAAAATACCCCTTTTATAGCAATTCAGAGCTTTCTTCCTCCCTGGGTCAAGGAAGCAAAAAAAGGCAAAATCAGGATTGACTACTGTAAAGTGCAAGAAGAGCAACTATGAAAGAGAAGATGGTAAAGAGTAACTTAACTTGCAGATCAGCCTGAAAAGTTCTACAAAAAAGTACATACAAGTTATCAACTAGGTCCCTTTTAAATAATCTGTATCTCCTGAATGCCTAGAGGAGAACCCAACCTCAGTCTGGGGGATAACTGCTTTAAGTCTTTTCCCTCGGAGTGCAGGTGCTGGGTCATGTGAAGTGAAAATGATCTTTAAAAGTTAATACCAAATTGTTTTTCCAAAGTAATTCCACCTCCATATGTTATCACCAGCAGTGCATTGCTCCACATCATTACCAGTGCCTGGTATTGCCACACTTAGTAAGTTCTGCTCATCTAACGGGTGAGAAATGGTAGCTTTAAGCTGCATTTTTCTTAGTAGTAAAAGATGAAATGTCTCAGTTTTGTAGAACATTACTGTGCAGTGAACAAAGTCATCATTTCAGAATTGTTCCAGTTTATGTACATGTACTATCAATCCAAAGCACCCTGGTCTTTTTTGCTCCCGCTCCACATAGGCTTTCATCTCCTCCATCCAACCAAAACATCAGGTCAAGATAAGCCAGGATTTCCAGGTGGCTCAATCTGCATCTTAACCTCCAAAAAGCACCAGACGGAACAGATGCTCCCTGTGTCCTGGGGAGGTGTCTATCTAAAACCAGAAGATGTGTCTGTTCTCCTCTCCTGTACTGCTCTTGTATGGTGGTTGTATCAGGGTTATTCTAGCCTCAGAAAAGCAGCTGAGAAAGGGTCTTTCTTTTTTTTAACTTATCAAAGAATATATGTGAGACTGGAATTATCTGTTCCATGAAATGTCTGGAGAGAATGTTCCTCTGCAGTCATGGAGACCACGTGTTTTCATTGTTACGGGACTAGTCAGGTTTTCGATTTCTTAAGTCAGTTTTGGTTAAGTTTTATTTTCTAATAATTTACCTATTCCACTTAAAATTTCAAATTCACTGACATCAGTTATTCTTAATATTATCTTACCAGATTAATCTCTGTGAAGTTTATACCTATGAGATCCTTTTTCAATCTGAATATTGTTTAGTTATTCCCTCACCCTTGATAAATCTTGTCAGAAATTTGACTATTTGACTTTTGAAGAACCAACTTTGGACTTTATTATCCTATTACTTACTGTTTATTTTTCCAAGTCATAAGTTTATGTTCATCTTCAGTTCTTTCCTTCTACCCTATCTGGGTTTAATCTGTAGTCACTTTTGTCATTTTAAAAAATTGGATTCTTAGTTTATTCATCTTGAGCATTTATTCTTTCTTAAAGTACAATCTAAACTATATTACACAACTTTTAAAGTATTTTGTTAGAATTTAATTCTGAATATGTTCTAATTTCCATTAAGATTCCTTTGTTGAGCTGTAAGTTATTTAGAAGTTATTTTAAATTCCCCACTGTAGGGGACTTTTTCTAATTACCTTTTGTAAATGACTTGTATCTTAACTGCCTGTAGTCACAGAATTCAGCCTTTGAAATCTGTGCAGGTTTTACAGTCAAGCAGATGGTTAATTTTCATGAATATTCCATGTGTGCTTAAAAGAGATGCACAGTCATCAACGGCTGAGGGCAATGATCCACACAGGTACATTACCTTAACCCTCAGTAGGCCGGGAAAAATAATCAACACCCTTTATCAGCTGGGCTGATAGACTCTTTGTATTAATATTTTATTTAATATTTAGGTCATTTTATAAATAATTTACAGAAAAATAAAAGGACGATAAAAAATCAAATTAGTTGGAAATTTCAGTCAAAACTTAAATACATAAAATCTATATATTTTTATATTTTCCTGGTATGTGCACATATGTGTATTATACATATACATACCTACAAATGCATAGTGTATGCATATATACACTCACATACTTACATATATCACACACACATACACACATGAACACATATGAAAAGGGTTATATCATTTGAATGAAACTGGTCATCAACTGACACACATGAACCTGGGACATATAGTTTTATAAAATCTGATTCCAGATTTCAAATATAGCTCCACTAAATGATCATTACTTCTGCTTCTTCTTGAACTTGCATTGTAGAAATGCTGTGCTTTTGAAAATTTGGATGGCTCATAAACTTGTTGAGGACAGCCATATTCATTTTTCCCTGATTGTAAATATTCATTTTTAGATTTATAAACATCCATCAGAATGATCAATGGTTTGTTTTCTTTTCTATACCATATAGTCCCTTCCTGTCACCTCTGTATACACACCTGCCTTCAACACTCTTCAATTACAAGCTGTATCAAGTAAATGCTCATGTACATCATCATATGAAATGCAAGAATATGTCACATATCCTTTTGGAAAAACTGAATAGCCCAACTTCTTGTCACAAAATACACAAAATACTGCGTGGTGAAGTCCTTCCTACCTAATGACTAATTGGATGCAAATTCCATACTTCCTTTATAGAAACCACAGAAATATACTTGCTCACTCATCAGTTCTTGAGTTCAAGAAAATTCATCTAGGATATTGTCATCTGATGACTCACAGTCTAAGATTTCACTCATACGATCAAGTTCACCATCATGATTAGGGCCTACAGTCTGCTGTCTCTTTTGACCATTATTTTACCCATCTAAAAACTGTGAAATGTCTTCCTCTGTCAACTTTTCTACTCTTGTACCATTATGTGTAGAAAATGAAAAATTCTAAATTCTCAACTGTGTTCAGTGATAACTAAAAGAATGACTACAAAGATGGTACCTCCAGACTTCAGTTATATTTTCTTAAAATATGTGCAACTCTTGAGGCAATGCAATAAAAAAAAAAAAAGATAATGCAATAGCAATGATTTGACCTCTACAACATCTTTCTAGACAATTCCGTATTTCTTCCATTTTCTTATTTTAGTTTTTCTTAGCATAGTTGGGAATAATTAAAGAGTAATGATAAAAATCATTCCTAGGATGATGAAATTACCAATATAAAGATACAGTGATATGAGATAAGAACCCACAGCATCTTAGATTCATAAAAAGTTCCAATGAACCCATACAGTAACTGCAAGAGAAAAGGAGTTTTAATTTTCTTTTTTAAAGTAAATTTTCTGTTCTTCAGAAGACCTCTAAGAAAGAATCAAAGTCATAAAACATCAATCCATACAAGCAAAATTGTTCAAAAAAGAAACTAGTCAAATCTGGGTCCAGGGGACTCTGACGATATAAGGGTTAAGTTTACTAACTGACGTATTCAAATCTCCTATAGACTTACTTTTTCCTTGTTTAATCTATCATCAACTAAGAAAAGTGCTAAAAATTCCCATTATGGTGGTGGATTTGTCCATTTTTCCTCAGGGTGATATCAATTTTTGCACTATATATTTTGAGGCTGTTTCTAACAGCAAAAAAGCTGGGAATCATCATATCTACAAGGGAAATTGAATCTTTTATGATTATGTAGTGACCTTCTTTATCTCTAATAATTACTATCTCTAATAAAAATTTGTTTTAAAGTCTATTTCCTTTGATATCAATATAGTTATACCAGCTTTTTTTAGTCAGCATTAGACTGGTATACCTTTTTCTACTCTTCAACTTTCAATGTCCTTATGCTTTAGGTGTTTCTTATAAGCAGCTTAGTGATAACTTTTCTTAAGCCAGCCATTGCTTGTCTTCTAATTCAAGAATTTAGTACACTTACATTCACTATGATAAGTAATAAATTTCAATTTATTTCTACAATTGCATTTTAGGATATTTAGCCCATTAGTTCTTTTTTTTCTCCCTCCATCTCCCTCCCTATTTTTTAACCATCTTCTGGATTGACTGTTTTACTTGTTCTTATTTCATTTATTCAGAAGTTTAAATACCACCTGTATACCAATGATGTCAAAAATTTTACCTCAAGCCCAGACCTCTACCCTGAACTAACTACAGACTCCTAAATTCAGCTGCCTATTAGACATATCCAGTTGAATGTCTAATATGCATCTTATAAACACAATAAATGCTCCCCTCCCCCAACTATTAAATTTCCTCCCCAGAATATGCTCCTCTTGCATTCTTCCACTCCTCAGTTAATGGTAACCCCATCCTTCCAATGTTCCAATCAAAATAGAGTCAACCTTGATTCTTCTCCCTCATACCCCTTCCTTTTCATCAGTAAATCCATGTCTCCACCTTCAAAATACATGTAGAATCCAACAATTTTTCACCACCTCCACTACTACACTGGTCCAAGTATGATCATAACTGCAGGGGATCAAAGACAGAAGTTCTGGAACAGTCTATTCTCAACACACAGCCAGAGCAAGCCTTTTAAAACTTAGTCTTTTCAGGTCACTCCTTAGCTTAAAACACCCCAGATTCTCTTTTCACTCGAAGTATAAGTGAAAATTCTATGTCACTTGGACTCCTACTACTTCTGTGACATCACCTCCTAGAACTCATCTTGTCCACTCGACTCCAGAGACACTAACCTTCTTACTCTCCCATTATCTTGCAACGTATGATGTTGCCTCCAGGCTCCGTTCTTGCTTACCTCTCTGCCTAAAACACTCTTCCCCAGGTATCCACAAGGGAAGTTCACTTCTTCCAGTGAACTTCTTCAGGACTAGTTCACTTCTTCCAGGACTCTACTTATTTATCTCCTTCTCAGAGAGGTCTTCCCTCTTCACCATATATGGAACAGCAATCCTCCATGCCAGCCACAAGAACTCATTTTTCTTGTCCAGTTTTATCTGGATTCAGAGCATTCATCTGACACAGTACACATTTACGTTAATTTTTTTTTCACTGCCTCCCCTACCCCCATGCCTATGGAGGCTCCACAAGAGCAGGTGATTTCTGTCTTACTTACTGCTGTATTCCCAGATCCTAGAATAGTACCTAGCCCATGACAGGCTCCCCTCCAAGAAATCTGATAAAAGATGAATAAATGAAAGAAATCCATGTGTTTTCTTTATAGCTGGACCCTAATGAAGACAGTTTATAGCAGGAATTTTAAAACTCATGAATATTGGCTGTTTACTTAGCATCTACCGCCCTCCTCCTACTTCCTAAAGGTGGCCTTATTTTTGTTCTGCTGTCTGCCTCTACCACCCCCCCCCCCCAACATTGCATGTACTTTGAAAGAAGTTAAATCCATTCCCATAGCAAATCAGCACAGTTTCTTCCCCTGAGAAGTCAAATCAAGATCAATCTGAGGGTTCCAGCTTGGATTTGGGCAAAAGCGTTCTCTTCTCTTCATTTCAACATGGTCATACATGGATAGGAGGCCCTGAACTACTGAAGCTTCAGGCTACCAAACTGGATGAAGGTGGCATATAGAAGACAGTGAAGCCAAAGGAATTTCATAACAGCCCAGAATCACTGAATTAGAGCAATCCTAACTACCTTGTAGTTTAAGTCAACTTGAATCAATTTTTCTGTAACCTGAAGCTGAGAGATTCCCATCTGATGCTTATTATCTACTAGATGATATATTACAAATGATAACAAATGGGTCAGATTCACTCTACATCTGTTCTCAAGGAATGGGATCTTGATTGGTGAGGGTATTGGTTAGCCCTAATTATTACAGGGAATTTCTAGCCAAGGTTTAGCATGGGAGAGAACCAAATAAGGTTCAGGAACATAATCTTCTTGTTATGACTACCTTCATAGCTTCTAAAACTTTAATAGCAACACTAAATTCTCAAGTACTTTTAGCTTAGATTTCTTCATCCTGGATCTGAAACCACCTTTTATCCGATTAAACATAAAATTTCAATCTATAAAAAGTTACAGGGACTTACAGTTTCTGGTTCCACATACAAGGAGCTTGGAAGTTGTCACTCTGTCCTAACAACAAGTAAAAAGCTGAATAGACTGAATCAACAACTCTTCTAGGATCTGAAAGAGAGGTGAGGAGGACACAGGGCAAACCACTGCTCCCAAGACTGAAGAAACAAACAGGCAGATACAGAGAATCACAACATACCAGAGCAGAGACTCAGGAGCAGTGGAAACCAGTGCCAGGGTCAGAAAACCTGAACTGTAATTGATGAACTGCTGGAGGCTCAGTAGGAACAACTCTGAGGGTTAAAAACTCTAGGGGTACTCCACAGTTTTCTGAGATTTACCTCCAAGAGCCTAACCAGCTTCTCAAAATAAATACTGGTGAAAAATCCCCTCCTCCTTCTGACAGAGGAAGGGGCAAAGGAATCATTTTGAAATACCAGAGCACTCTATTCTTAACAAGGCCTGCCTTCAGGGAAAACTGATAAACCAAAGCCTAACTGACCTGGAGGAAGGGAAATGTCAAACTCTAGCCCACTCTAGTCATCCAGTCCCACCTAAGGGGGCAAAAAAACCCTGAGAAACACTTGTGAAGTTCACAGTTCAGAGGCATAGGCTCACTAAAAGCCTGAGAACTAATCATAGCACAATAGAACACTTCCCCTCCCCACAGCACCTTACCACATTACTAAAGGCCTATTCACAGCCTTTACCCAGTACATCATGTCAGGCTATCAAGAAAATATTAAAAGGCGTACCAAATCACAAAAACACAATTTAAAGAGACAGACCAAGCACCAGAAGCATACGTAGCAGACATGTTGGAATTATAAACCAGGAATTTGAAACAAATTGTTAAGGGTTATAATGAATAAAGCAGACAGCATGCAAGAACAGATAGGCAATGCAAGCAGAGATGGAAACCCTAAGAAAGAAACAAAAAAGAGATGCTAGAGATCAAAAACTTTGTAAAAGAAATGAACACTGGCTTTGATGATCTTCTCAGTAGACAGGACAGAGCTGAGGAAGCAATCTCTGAGCTTGAGGATGTCACAATAGATTCCAAAGCTGAAAAACGGAACAAAGACTGAAAAACAAAAAACAAAAACAAAAACACCAACATCAAAGGACTGAGGGACAACTACAAAAGGTATAATCTGGAACAATTATGACTGAGAATTTCCCCAGATTTATGTCAGACATCAAACCACAGATCCAGAAAGCTCAGCGAAAACCAGGCAGAGAACACCAAGAACACCAATGCAAAAACCAAGCAACCAACAAATTAAAAAAAAAAAACACCTAGGCATATTTTCAAACTACCAAAAAGTCAAACATAAATTCTGAAAGAAGCCAGAGGAAAAATACATCTTACCTATAAAAGAACAAAGATAAGAATTACATCTGACATCTCCTCAGAAACCATGCAAGCAAGGAGTGGAGTGAAATATTTAAAGTGTTGAGAGAAAAAGAATACCAAACCTAGAATTCTGTACCTGTGAAATTATCCTTCAAAAGCGAAGGAGAAATAAAAACTTTATCAGAGGGGCTTCCCTGGTGGCGCAGTGGTTGAGAATCTGCCTGCCAATGCAGGGGACACAGGTTCGAGCCCTGGTCCAGGAAGATCCCACATGCCACGGAGCAACTAAGCCCGTGCGCCACAACTACTAAGCCTGCGCCTCTCTAGAGCCCGTGAGCCGCAACTACTGAGCCCGCGCGCCTAGAGCCAGTGCAACAAAAGAAGCCACTGCAATGAGAAGCCCACACACCACAACAAAGAGTAGCCCCCACTTGCTGCAACTAGAGAAAGCCCACATGCAGCAACGAAGACCCAATGCAGCCAAAAATAAAATTAAATAAATAAATTTATAAAAAAAAAACTTTATCAGATAAACAAAAACTGAGGAAATATGTTGCCAACAGACCTGCCTTGCAAGAAATATTAAAAAAAAAAAAAGTTCTTTAGAGGGAAGGAAAATTATAGTCAGAAACTTGTATCTACATAAAGAAAGTGCATCAAAGAAGAATAAATGAAGGTAAAATAAAAACTTTTACTTTTCTTATTCTTAATTGACCTAACAGGGAACAATGTGTTCAAAATAATAATAGTATTTGATTATGTTTACCTATGGATATATCTTACATATATATGTGTATGTGTGCCTATATATGTATAAACATATATAAGAGAAACAATTAATAGCTACTACACAGGATGGAAGGGAAGAATTAGGATTATTTTGTTATTATAATGTATCATACTACCCATAAAGCAGTATTATTTGAAAGTGGACTCAGATTAACCATAAATGTATATTGCAAACTCTAGAGCAACAATAAAAAAAAAGTAAAAAAAGGAAATATAACTGACATGCTAAGAAATGAGAGAAAATGGAATTACATAAAATGCTCAATGCCTTTTGAAAACCACAAAAGGCAAAAAAGAGAAGAAGAAATAAAAAGGAACAAAGAACAAGGGCAACAAATAGAAAACAGTAACTAATATGGTAGATATTAACTCAACTATATCAATGATCACTCTGAATATCAATGTCTAAATGCAGCAATAAAAAGACAGAGATTGTCAGAGCTGATAAAAAAAAAACACTGAACTACATATGACTACAAGAAATCCACTTTAAATATAAACACACATATAAATTGATAGAGAAAAACATACCATGCTAACACTAATCGAAAGCAAGAATAGCTATATTAATTTCAGACACACATACTTCAAAGCCAAGAAAGCTATCAGCAATAAAGAAGGACATTACATAATGATAAAGGGGTCAAATCTCCAAGAACACATCCCAATCCTTAACACATATAACAACCAAGCATCAAACTATGTGAGGCAAAAACTGATAGAACTGCAAGGAAAAACAGAAGAATCCATTATCATAATTAAAATTTCAATATATCTCTATCAGAAATGGACAGATCCAGTAAGCAGAGAACCAGTACAGACGTAATTGAACTCAACAACACCATCAATCAACTGGATATAACTGACATTTATAGCCTACTTCATCCAACAACAGCAGGATACACATTCTTCTGAAGCTCACATGGAACATTCACCAAGATAGGCCCCATTTGGGGCCATAAAGCACACCTTAACAAATTTTAAAGAAAAGAAATCATACAATGTCTACTCTCAGTCCACAAGAGAATTCAACAAGAAATCAAGAACAGAAAAATAACCGGAAAATTCCAAAACACTCAGAGATTAAACAACACACTTCTAAATAATACGAGTCAAAGAAGAAATCTCAAGCACTATACAATTTTAAAAAATATTTCATTCAATAAAAATAAATGAATAAATAAATAAAAGAAATCTCAAGAGAAATTTTAAAATATTTTGAAGTAAATGAAAATGAAAACACAATTTATCGAAATCTGTGGTATACAGAAAAAGCAGTGCTTAGAGGAAAATTTATACACCACAGAATGCATATGTTATGAAAGAATATCTAAAATCAATACACTAGAAAAAGAGCAAATCAAATCCAAAGTAAGCAGAAGAAAGAAATAATAATAAAACAGAAATTATGAAATTGAAAACAAAAAACAACAGAGAAAATCAACAACAACAAAAAAAGCTGGTTCCTTAAGATCAATATAATAAATAAGCTTCTAGCCATACTTATGAAGGAAAAAGGAAGGAGGACACAAATGATTTTTAGTATCAGAAATGAAAGAGGTGACACTGCTACAGATCCCACAGATGTTAAAAGAATAACAAAAAAGAATACTATGAACAATTCTATGCCCACACATTTGATAAGCTATATGAAATGAACCAATTCCTTTAAAGATGCAAACTGCCCAAACTCACACAAGAAGAAACAGATAATCTGAATGTGACTATGTCTATTTAAAAAATTGAATCAATAAATAACCTTCCAAAACAGAAAGCACCAGGTCCAGAAGGGTTCAGTGGTAAATTTCTACCAAAAATTTTAGGAAGAAATTACAGGCTTCCCTGGTGGCGCAGTGGCTGAGAATCTGCCTGCCAATGCAGGGGACACGGGTTCGAGCCCTGGTCTGGGAAGATCCCACATGCCACGGAGCAACTGGGCCCGTGAGGCCCAATTACTGAGCCTGCGCGTCTGGAGCCTGTGCTCCGCAACAAGAGAGGCCGCGATAGTGAGAGGCCCGCGCACCGCAATGAAGAGTGGCCCCCGCTTGCCACAACTAGAGAAAGCCCTCGCACAGAAACGAAGACCCAACACAGCCATAAATAAATTAATTAATTAAAAAAAAAAAAAAAAAAGAAATTACAGTTGACCCTTGAACAACACAGAGGTTAATCTGTGTATAATTTATAGTCAGCCCTCTGGACCCACAGTTCCCATGCATCCATGGATTCAACCAACCACGGACCACATAGGGCTTTACTATTTACTACTGAAAAATATCTGTGTATAAGTGGATCTGTACAGTTCAAACACGTGTTGTTCAAGGGTTAACTGTATTCCAATTTTCTGCAATCTCTTTCACAGTACAGTAGCATAAGGAATACTTCCTAACTCATTCTATGAGACCAGCAACACCTTAATACCAAAACCAGAAGGACATTACAAGAAAACTACAAACCCGTATCTCTCATGAACACAGATGCAAACATCCTCAACAAAGTATTAGCAAATTGAAACCAACAGTGTATAAAAAGAATTAAACAACACAACTAAGTGGGATTTATCCCAGGTATACTAGGCTGCTCAGCACTCAAAAATCAATTAAAAGAATCCATTACATCAGCAGGCTTAAAAAAAAAATTACATGATCATATTAATAAATGCAAGAAAAGCATTTGACAAAATTTAATACCCATTCATGATACCCAATCTCAATAAACTAGGAATACAAGGGAACTTCCTCAACTTGATAAAGAATATTTATTAAACACCTACAGCTAACATCATAATTAAAGATGAGACACTAGAAGCTTCTGCACTACGATCAGGTAAAAGGCACTCCTTTTCAATGTCATACTGGAAGTCCTTATTAATGCAATAAGGCAGGAAAAGGAAATAAAAGGTAATACAGACTGGGAAGGAAGACATAAAACTGTCATTGTTCAGATGATACGATTGTCTACTACGTAGAAAATCCAAAATAATCAACAAAAAAATTCCTGGAACTAATAAGCAATTATACCAAGGTTGCAGAATTCAGGGTTAATATATAAAAATCAACTGCTTTTCTATAATCAACAATAAACAGGTGAAATTTGAAATTAAAAATGCTTACATCAGCATCTCAAAAAATGAAACACTTAGATATAAATCTAACAAAATATGTACAAGCTCCACACAAGGAAAACTACAAAACTTATGAAAAAAAAATCAAAGAAGAACTAAATAAGCGGAGAGATAGTCCACGTTCATGGATAGGACGACTCAGTATGGTTAAGATGTCAGTTCTCCCCAATTTGATCTATAAATTCAATGTACAGATATGACATCAAAGGCACAGTCCTTGAAAGAAATAATGGATAAGCTGGACTTCATCAAAACGAAAAATTTATGCTATGCAAAAAACAAAGTCAAGAGAATGAGAAGACAAGCAACAGACTGCGACAAACTATTTGCAAAAGACACATCTGATAAAGGAATATTATCTAAAATATACAAAGAACTCTTAAAACTCAACAATAAGAAAAAACAATTCATTTAAAAACTGAGCCAAAAACCTTGACACCTCACCAAAGAAGATATGTACATGGTAAATAAGCCTATGACAAAATGCTCCACATATATGTCATCATAGAAATGCAAATTAAAACAACAGAGATACCACTACACACTCATTAGAATAGCCAAAATCTGGAACACTGACAACACCAAATGCTGGCGAGGATGTAGAGCAACAGAAATTCTTTCATTGCCAGTAGGAAGGCAAAATGGTACAGCCACTTTGGAAGACAGTTTGGCAAATTCTTATAAAACTAAACAGACTCTCATCATACGGTCCAGCAATCGTGCTCCTTGGCAGTTACCCAAAGGAGTTGAAAACTATGTCCACTTAAAAATCTGCACACAGTTGTGTACAGTAGCTTTATTCACAATCACCAACACTTGGAAGCAACCCAGGTGTCCTTCAGTAGGTAAATGGATAAACAAATTGTGATACGTCTATACAGTGGAATATTATTCAGCAATAAAAAGAAATGAGCTATCAAGGCATGAAACGACATGAAGAAAATGTCAATGAATAGTACTAAGTGAAAGAAGACAATCTGAAAAAGCTGCATACTGTATGATAACAGCTATAGGACACTCTGGGAAAGGTAAAAGCATGCAGACAGTAGAAAGATCAGCAGTTGTGAGGGTGAAGGGGATGAATAGGCAGAGCACAGAGGACTTTTAGGGCAGTGAAAATACTATGTATGATACTATAATGGTGGATACATTTCATTTTACATCTGTCTAAGCCCATAGAATGCACAACACCAAGAGTGAACCCTTGTGTAAAGTTACTCACTTGTAACCATGTAGGTTAATCAGTTGTAACAAATGTACCACTCAGGTGGAGGATGTTGCTAATGAGAGAGGCTATTCATAAGTGGAGGCAGGGGGTATATTGGAAATCTCTGTACTTTCCCCTCAATTTTGCTGTGAACCCAAAACTGCTCTAAAAAAATATTTAGTTTTTTAAAATCTATATAGCAAATTTTCCTCAAAGTCATTTATAGCAACTCCCCATTTAAAGAAAAGGATTTTATCAGAATTCAAGGCTCTAATAAACAGGGCTTCATTCTTCCTCACAGCGAAGTGTCCTTTCACCAACCAAAACCCAAAACCTCCATTCTGCCCAGCATCCCAGGACCCCTGGCTTGTTTGAAGACTTCTTTTTTTTTTTCCCTAAGCTGCGCTGCATGGCATGTGGGATCTTAACTCCCCCACCAGGGATGGAACCCACACCCCCTACAGTGGAAGCATGGTGTCTTAACCACTGGACCACCAGGGAAGTCCTTGAAGGCTTCTCTTCTAAAGTCATGTCACTTCTCCCTCTCAACAGGATCAGGATCAGTTTTATCAGCAAGCAAACTGGGAGAGTATCTCCATCTTGAGAAAGTCTCATTAACCCACTTCTAGCTATCATGACACTTCTACGAACTAATATGTAATGATTTCTAGGATATATTGTTAACTGAAAAAAAGTAAAGTGCAAAAGAGTACGTATAGAATCCTACTTGTACAAGAATGGAAACAGGTAAACAAGTACATCCTTAATTTTGCAACAAGAAACATATGATGGATAAACTAGAAACTAATGAGATTCATTAACACCCTCAAGGGTGGGAATCGGAAGGGATTAGAGGGAGGAAGTGAGTAGTGACACTTCCATGAATAGTTTTGACTTTTGAAATTGTTTTGATACTTCACATACTCAAACAAGAGTGAGGAAATCTAATTTTACTTCATATGAATCAAACATAATTAACTGAAGGGGAAATAACGTAAATAACTTTTCAACACAGTATTTTTACTCTATACCCTCAGTCTAAAGACATAAATACTCTATCAAACTCTAGTTAGAAAGTGTGTTTATCACAGTGGTATGGATCAGCAGTTTTGAAACTATTTTCTGCACTACAAGAGGACTGAGCAAATGACTAAATATACTGCATATAATACATATACAGAATGGGAGAGAATGAGAATGAATCCTGTGGTGAACTGGAAATGGAGTTATCAGTATGAACTCATGGCTTTCAATATATAAATACAGATCTTGACATAAGTATGTGTGTATATATACATATAATCTAATTTATTTATCTACATATTTCTTAGCTCTGCCCAGTAAAAGGGCCAAGAAGCAGACACCCAAGGAACAATGAGCATGTTTAGCCCCAGATGTTGGTTCTTAAATAGCATTCCCCATTAGAGGAACTGGAGACTTCCATTTCTGACTATGGTGGAGTGAGTGGTACTGGACTACTAGCCCTTCTTCGTTCAATATATATGAAATATCTTTCAGATGTTGATCAACAGGTAGTGACAGACTGATCTGGGAGCCCACTGACTGTTCCAGCTTTCTTTCTGAAGGCACTTTACAGGCTGGGGTGCAAGGCAGGGAGATCTAAACAGAACAACACTGGTCTTGCTGATACATGGACATGAGAGGGCAGGGGAGGCTGGGTGGCTGGAATTTGCAGGACAGGGAACCAGAGAGGAGAGAGCCTCTCACAGAGAGAGCTCTAATAATCTGTATGGGGTTCCCTTAAGCTTTAAGCTGAGGCAATTATCATTTCATAGGTAATTATCAAAGAAAGAACATCAACAGGGAGCTGTGGTCTGAACAACTCCTGATGTTCACGTATGACCAGCAAGAAGCAAGAAAATGTACAGAACACCCCAGGCATTTAGTAAAGACATCAGAAACTTTAAAAACAAGCCTTAAAAGGGTCAAGCAGATCCTCCAGGAGAATAACTGCCTGCTAGAACAAAACAACACTTTAAGAAAGACACCCAGTAAGGGCTGTCCTATCTGTAGAAAAACAAAACCAATTTACAGAGGTATTTCATAGAATTCAAGAGAAGAGAACGACCAGAGGTTTACAGTTAGGAAGAGATAACAAGTCTATAATAGTATTACAGATATTTTAAATGAATAAATTATATTGTTACTTAATGTGTTAATCATGTTGGCTTTATTTTTATTTTAGAGAATGTGAAAATACTGACTACCTCCATCTCTCAAATCTTATTTTGCCCCCCAAAGTCCTAAGTTATTCAAATGGAAATTCTAATCAGGAGGTTTCCAGGAACCCTAAACCTCAAAATAATCCTAACTGGTAGTAGCCTTCAAATCTAGCATTCATCCAAATGATGATATCAGTGAAAAAAATATTTGTACAACTGTGAGTTGCAGAGTTGTCTGCAGGATCATTCATCGATCGCACAAGAGAAAAAGGCACTTTTAAAGTATGTTAAGAGACACAACACAGCTTCCACAGGTCAGGCATCTTAACATCTTCCTGTGGAGCTCAACAGAACTCAGCCTGGCTTCTCCAGCTACAGGTGAGGGGCCAGGTCTCAGGAAATGGACTCAGCCAAGCAGAGGAGAAAAAGGAATCGAGTCTGGACCAGGGGTAAGAATAGTACAGCCTGCAGACCACTGTGCACCCAGTTGTTACTTGGCTCTCAAGCTAAAAACAGTCTACTTTTTTCTAAAGCACTGTAAAAAAAATTTTTTTAATCTTTTTAAATAAAGTATGGCAAAGACTGTAAGAGGTCCACAAAGCCTAAAATATCTGGCCCTTTACTGAAAAAGTTTCCCTAACCCTAGTCTAGGCTAACTCTGGCTCCCAAGGGACCCTCTCAGAAAGCAAACTGTGCTGCTAAATATGAATTGCCAGAAGCAGACTGATAAAAATTCAGTTTTCTTTCTAATATTTCCAGCTCTGCCTTTCTAGCTGCTGATGCTCTACCGAACCTGACCCAGGGTCACGGGTTAATTTTATACTCCCCTGGCCCCTCCCCTGTAGAAGAGGGGCCTTCTACACTGAGGACCTCTTGTGGCCTTCAGTGCCTTCCAATGCCCCCTCCCCACCAAAGGCTGCATGACCTAACTGGGCAGGCCTGGAGAGGGGACAAAGGGAGAACAGCCAAGGCCAGCTGCCTCTTTATCCTATAAGCCACCTGTATATGTACTGAATCCAAAAATAAGCTTGTTTTATTTAATCTTTGCCAATGTTACTTTCTCAACAACCAAAATTTTCCAATTCTTCATCCCATGAACTATTTGTCAATGGACTAGGCACTCTTCTGATAATGGGCACCTGCCCCAATTCCAGGGAATGAGCTTATCTGCAGAAGAAGCAGATTGATAACAAACAAGTAAAAAATAAATTCAGGAACTAAGAAGTACAAAGATGAGGCTAAAATAGGAAAATGTAACAGAGAGTGAGAAGTAAGGAGGGCTGTTTTGGTTAAAATGACAAGGTAACAACTGTCTATGGAGATGACATTTGAGCAGAGACCAAGCAAAGGGAACACTGAGTAGTCTGCAAGGAGAATGAGTGTTGTCTAACAGAGAACAAGGGCTGCAGGACCAAGTGGGATGGACAAGGGCAAGAAAGGTGAGAGATGAAGCAGGAGAAGGTGAGGCAGCCAGAGCAGCAAGACCTTATACATTTGGTATCAGTTTCCCTACAAATAACTACAAACTTAGTGGAATTATCCTACAGTTCTAGGTCAGAAGTCTAAAATGGGTTGGCAGGGCTGTATTCCTGAGGCTCTAGAGAATGAGTTTCCTTGCCTTTCCCTGCTTCCAGAAGCTGTCCACATTCCTTGGCTCAGGGCCTCTTCCCTGCAAACTTCTTCCCATTCTCATTTCTCTTCTCAAATTCTAATCCTCCTGCCTCTCCCTTATTCAGAACCTGTCTTTATATTGGCCCCACTAGATAATCCAGGATAACCTCTTCAATATCTTTTATTTATTCATACCTGTGATGTCCCTTTTGCATTGTAAGATCACATATACACAGGTTTCAGGGATTAGGACATGGACATCTTTGGGAGTCACTATTCAGCCCATCACACTTTATTTCTGAGAATTATTTGAAGTAGGGGAATGAAGTGATTATTTTTTAGATTACTTGGGCTGCACTGTGGGGAATGTACTATATACAGTGGGGCAAGAAGGGAAGCAGAGAGATGAGTCAGCAGGTTATTACTAACATATACTTCCTGTTTCTTAAAAAGAAAATAATATCTACAGAACATAAAATATTATTTCAGTAGTATTTTTTTAAATGGAAATAAGGTCAGAAATGAATTAGCAACAACCAATAATTATTAGTTCCACAAAAAGGCCATGAGTACTCTGAGTCATTTTTAATGGCATCTCTGGCATGCTGAAATGAAGAAATTAAAATTATAATACTAAAAGTTTGTATTAGGAAAGAAGAACTAAAATCAATGATCTAAGCTTCCACCTTACAAAGCTATAAAATGAGAAGTAAATTTAACCCAAAGAAAATAGAGGAAAGAAAATAATAAACAAATTAATGAAATAGAAAACAGAAAAGAAAAAAAAAAAAAATCAATGAAACCAAAGCCAGTTCTTTGAAAGGATCAAGAAAAACAATAAATGTTTTGACAGAACTTTTAAGAAAAAAGACACAAATTACCAATATCAAAAATGAAAAAGGGGGCTTCCCTGGTGGCACAGTGGTTGAGAATCTGCCTGCCAATGCAGGGGACATGGGTTCGAGCCCTGGTCTGAGAAGACCCCACATGCCACGGAGCAACTGGGCCCCTGAGTCACAACTACTGAGCCTGCGCGTCTGGAGCCTGTGCTCCGCAACAAGAGAGGCCGTGATAGTGAGAGGCCCGCGCACCGCGATGAAGAGTGGCCCCTGCTCGCCGCAACTAGAGAAAGCCCTCGCACAGAAACGAAGACCCAACACAGCCAAAAATAAATAAATAAATTTAAAAAAAAAAGAAAAAGGAACCATCACTATATTTAGATTCAACAGACATTAAAAGGATAATAAGTGAATATTATGAACAACTTCATGCCAATAAATTTGGAAACTTGGATAAAACAGATGATTTCCTTAAAAGACATAATTTATCAAAACTTAAAAAGAAATGGATCACTTGAATAGTCCTGTATTTACTAAAGAAATTAAATTCATAGTTAAAAATCTTCCCACAAAGAAAACTCCTAGACCAGATGGTTTTGTTGGTGCTTTTTACCAAACAAAGAAATAATACCAATTCTACACAAGTTCTTCCAGCAAAATAGAAGAAACAAAATTGCAACATTTTCCAATTCATTTTATGAGACCAGCAATACCTTGACACCAAAAACAGACACAAACATTGCAAGAAAAGAAAGCTACAAACAAATTTCCCTTATGAGCAAAGTTGCAAAATTCCTCAACAAAATTTTGGCAAACCAACTCTGGCAATATATAAAAACAATAATACATCATGATCAAGAAGGGTGCATTCCAGGAATACAAGGTTGTTTCATATTTGAAGATCAATCAATTCACCATATTAAAAGACTGAAAAACGATATGATCATCTTAATAAAAGCAAAAACAAAAAAAGATTTGATAAAATTCAACACCAATTCATGATTTAAAAAACAAACAAAAAAAAACCCTCACAAAATTGGGAATAGAAACTTTTTCACCCTAGTAAAGTACATAAGTGAAAAAACTACAGCTAAATTATACTTAGTGGTGAAAGACTAAAATGCCTTCCCCCTAACATTCTCACCACTTTTATTCAACACTGTAATAAAGGTTCTAACTGATGTAATAAGATAAGAATAAAACAAAAGGCCAACATAATGGAAAGGAAAAAGTAAAACTGTCTTTTTATTTGCATATGACTTGAATATCTACATAGAAAACCCCAAGGAATCTACAAAAAAAATTCCTAGAACTAAAAAGTGAGTTTAATATGGTTGCAGGATACAGTCAGCATATAAAAATCAACTGTATTTCCATAGCCTAGCAATAAAAATCAGGAGTCTAAATTAAGAAAGGTCACTTTACAGTATCATCAAAAATATGCAATATTTAGGAATAAATTTAGCCAAGCATGTTCAAGACTGTACACAGTAATTGAGACAGTGAAGAGCACAGAGAGCCTGGGTATAACTCAAACATATATGGTCAACTGATTTTTTTAGAAAGGTCCTAAGATAATTCAATGGATGAAAAGTTAGTCTTCAATAAATGGTGCTGAAAGAATTGGATATACTTTATAATATATAATAAAAATATATTTGGTCTTTGTCATGAGATCCTGGCACAGAGCTCTTAAAACGCTTGGAATTTCCTGAGTGATAGAAGTATTTTTTATTTTTATTCATACTGAGCCCCTCTCAAACATACCTGAGCTTATGTTAATGAGATAACTGCTAGAGGGCCCCTTAATAGTTTTAGGATGGAGGCTGGTCACGAAAAGGACCAAGCCATGATTAGAGGTTGGAACTTTTATCCCTACCCCTCAGTCTCTGGGGAGGGTAGAGGAACCAGAGATTGAGTTCAATCACTAATGGCCAGTGATTTAATCAACTGTGGCTATGTAATGAAACCTACATAAAACCCATTAACAATTGGGTTCAAGAAGCTTCCAGACTGTTGAACACATGTTTGGGAGGGTGTCATGTCCAAGAGGGCATGGAAGTTCCTTAACCCCCTCCAGCCCAATCTTGCCCTATGCATTCTACCATTTTGGATGTTCCTGAGTTGTAGCCTTTATAATAAACCAGTAATAGTAAATAAAGCACTTCCCTGAGGTCTATGAGTCAGTCTAGCAAATCCTATTCCTGACACTAAATGCGGGGGGCGGGGGGGGGGGGGGGAGTCCCCTACGCCAATTCACCAATTCTCTGACAACAACTGGATGTCCAACAATTCACTTCAATTCCGATGCTAACGCCCTAAATTAGCATAGACCCTACAGGTTAAAGGCTCAGTCCCATGAGACTTCTTTCACTTTAGATGCCAGTTAATAAGTCCCAGAGATCACCTGTACTTCTGACCAACCAGCTATAAATTCAAGAGTTCCCCACAAACCCCTCATCAGATTCAATAATTCATTAGAATAACTCACAAAACTTAAGAAATCACTTTACTTACATTTACCAGTTTATTATTAAAATACAACTCAGGAACAGCCAAATGGAAGAGATACATGGCACAAGGTACGGGGGAGGAGGGACACAAAGGTTTCACCCTCCCAACACTTCCATGCATTCACCAACTTGGTAATTCCCCCAAACCCCATTGTTTATAGGTTTCTATGGAGTTTTCACTCTATAGGCACAATTGATTAAATCTTGGCCAGTGGTGACTGAACTCATCTTTGGCCCCTCTACTTTCTCGAAGTTGGAGGACTGGGGCTGAAAGTTCTAACCCTCTAATCCCATGATTGATTTTTCTGTCAACCAGCCCCATCTTAAGGTTATCTAAGGCTCCTGCTTTGAACCATCTCATTCACTTGCAAAAGATACTCCTATTATGCCAGAGAAATTCCCAGGATTTTAGGAGCTCTGTGCCAGACACTCAAGGCAAAAATCAAATACATATTTTATTATACCACATTACCTAAATCCACACCTTGCAACAAAAATTAACTAAGAATGCACCATAGGTTTAAATATAAAACGTAAAAACTAAAAACGTTCTGAAAGAAAATATAGTGTGAGAAAGTCTTTGTGACTTGGGAGTAGGACAAGATTTCTTAGGTCACAAAACAGAAACAAACCATAAAAGAAAACAAATTGAGTAAATTGGACTTCAACTGAAAAACTTTTGTTCTTCAAAACAAACTGTTACAAAAAAGACAAGCCAAAGAGTAGAAAAAAATACTTAAAAAACATGTATCAGCAAAAGGTCTTGTATTAAGAATATATTAGAAACTCTATAACTAATACAACTTTTATTTCTATTAAAACATGGGCAAAAGATCTGAATAAACACTCTCCAAAAAAGATATACAGGTGACAAAAAAGCACCAGAAAAGATGCTCAAAATCATTACTCATTAGAGAAATGATGTCTAAAACCACAATGATATATTGAATATAACTACATACCCACTAGGTTGTTTAAGATTAAAAACTGACAATATCAAGTGTTGACAAGGATGTGGAACACCTGGAAGGCTCATACATTGCTGGCAGGAATGCAAAATGGCTAGAAAACAGTAGGAGTTTCTTACAAAACAAAATGTACAGTTATTACAAAACCCAATAATTCCACTCTTAAGTATTTATCCAAGAGAAATGAAAATATGTTCACAAAATGACTTATATGTGACTGTTCATGGAAGCAATATTTATAAAAGCCAAAATACTGGAAAAACCCAGATGACCATTAACAGCTAAACAGATAAACAAATTGTGGTATATCTATGCAATGGACTCCTCAGCATATAAAATGAATACTGAGCAATATAATGAAAATCATACTCAGCAATAAAGTGAAACTACTGAAACATATATCATGGGTGAATCTCAAAGCATTATGCTAAGTGAAGGAAGCCAGATACAAAAGGCCACCTATAGAATGATTCCATATGTGGGACATTCTAGAAGAGGAAAAACTATGGTAAGAGCAACGAGATCAGTGTTTTAAGGGGGTCAGAATAGGGGAAAAGACCGACTACAAACGGGCATAAGAAAGATTTTTTACAGCACCACCTACCAGCAGGCTGGTACGAGCCCTAGGACAACCTGGCCCTGAAACCAGGTGCCCCAGAACCCAACCCCACCCATGAGGCAAAGCCTGGCAGCCAACCAGGCCAGAGGCCCGCACCACCTACCAGCACAGTAGTTAGCCCTGCCACATAGGGAGCATCCCTAGAACATACAGCTCTGGTGACCAGAAGGGAGTGTGCTGCTGGACCCCACAGGACATTGCCTACATAAAGCTACTTATCCAAGATCAGGAAATGTAACCAACCCACCTAATACACAGAAATAAAAACAGAGAACTGAGAAACATGAGGCGACAAAGGAATATGTTTCAAAGAAACAAATTAAAATGCCAGAAGAATTAAGAAAAGTGGAGATAAGCAAACTATCTGATAAAGAGTTCAAGATAGATCATAAAGCTGTTCAGTGAACTGAGGAGAATAGATGTAAAGAAATTTACTGTCACTGTTTGCAGATGACATGATACTATATATAGAAAGTCCTAAAGACACCACCAAAAAACTATTAGAACTCATCAGTGAATTCAATAAAGTTTCAGGGTACAAAATGAATATACTGAAATCTGTCACCTTTCTATAAACTAACAACAAACTATCAGAAAGAGAAGTTAAGAAAACAATCCCATGTACAATTGCATCAAAAATATCTAGGAATAAATCTAAACAAGGAGGTAAAAGACCTATACTCGGAAAACTGTAAGAAATTGAAGACAACACCAACAAATGGAAAGATATACTGTGCTAATGGATTTGAAGACTATTGTTACAATGACCATACTACCGAAGGCAATCTACAGATACAGTGCAATCCCTATCAAAATCCCCATGGCATTTGAACTAGAACAAATAATCCTAAAATTTGTATGGAAACACAAAAGACCCCAAACAGCCAAAACAACCTTCAGAAAGAAGAACAGAGCTAGAGGTATCACAGGCTCTGATTTCAAACTATATTACAAAGCTACAGTAATCAAAACAATATGGTACCTGCACAAAAACACATACACAGGTTAATGGAACAAAACAGAGAGCACAGAAATGAACCCACACTTTTATTAGCAATTAATCTACAACAAAGGAGGAAAAAATACAAGATGTAGGAATAAATGGTGTTAGGAAAACTGGACAGCTAATGCAAAAGAATCAAACTGGACTATATTCTCACACCACATATAAAAATAAACACAAAATGAATTAAAGACTTAAATATAAGACCTGAAACCATAAAACTAGAAGAAAACATAGGTGGTATGCTCTTTGACATTGGTCTTAGCAATATTTTTTTGGATATGTCTCCTCAGGTAAAGGAAACAAAAGCAAATATAAACAAATGATACTACATCAAACTAAAAAGCTTTTGCACAGTGAAGGAAACTATCAACAAAACGAAAAGACCAACTACTGAATGGGAAAATATATTTGCAAAGGATATATCTGATAATGGGTTAATATCCAAAATATACAAAGAACTCATACAACTCAGCATCAAAAACACAAACACCCTGATTAAAAAATGGGCAGAGAACCTGAATAGACATTTTTCCAAAAAGATATACAGATGGCCAACAGATCCATGAAATCATTAATGATTAAGGAAACATAAATCAAAACCACAGTGAGATATTACCTCACACCTGTCAGAATGGCTATTATTTTTAAAAAAAACAAAAAAAACAAATAACAAGTGTTGGTGAGAATGTGGAGAAAAGGGAACCCTTGTGCACTGTTGGTGAGAATATAAATTCATGCAACCACTATGAAAAACAGTATGGACGTTCCTCAAAAAACTAAAAACAGAACTATCATACCATCCAGCAATTTCACTACTTGGTATCCTTCCAAAGAAAACAAAAACACTAATTCAAAAAGATATATGCACCCATATGTTCATTGCAGTATTATTTACAACAGCCAAGATATGGAAGCAACCTAAGTGTCCACTGATAAATGAATGGATAAAGAAAATGTGATACATATACCTATATGTTCAGCAGAGTATTACTCAGCCATGAAAAAGAATGAAATCTTGCCATTTGCAAGAACATGGATAGACCTAGAGGGCATTATGCTAAGTGAAATAAGTTAGATAAAGAAAGACAAATACTGCATGATTTCACTTATATGTAGAATCTATAAAACAAATAAACAAACATAACCAAACAAAAACAGAGTCATAGATAGAAAACAAACAAGTGGTTGCCAAAGTGGACGAGGGTAGGGAGATGAATGAAATAGGTGAGGGAGATTAAGAGGTATAAACTTCCAGTTACAAAATAAATGAGTCACAGGGATGAAATGTACACCATGGGGAACATAGTCAATAATATTTAATAACTGGTAACTAGACTTATCATGGTGATCATTTTGTATATAGATGGAATGAATCACTATGTTGTGCACCTGGACCTAACATAGTATTATAGGTCAATTATACTTCAATTAAAAACAAAAAAAGAAAGCTTTTTAAGGGATAAACATGTTCTATATCACAACTGTCATCATGGTTTAAACATGTCAAAACTAATCAATTACATATGTACTAAAACTGGTACATTTTACTGCAAGTAATTCATACCTCTATAACACAGATTTTTTTTTTATTTCCAAGAAAAGAACCCTATGCTAAACTAATACAAATTTGTGGATTATCTATCCTTTCAGTTTACTTATCAAACTCTCTAAGGGACTAACATTCAAATACACAAATGTAACTTAACCTAAGATTCTGAAACAATACTGACTAGATAACTTTGTTTGTCAGAGGCCTCCATATATCTAACCATGTCATGACATCTACATCCATTTGAACAATACAACATTCAATAAAGCACACTGACAATTTTAGTGAGAAGTTTTTAGTCAGAACATAATTTACTAGAACTCAAAAGCAGAAGCAAAAGTACCTTTACTTTTTAAAAAACCCACACTAGTATAATTCAGTGAAACATTCAATTTAGAGTTCTACACACAGGAATCAATTACCAAGAATTGTTTATACTCTATTTCAGGAATTTCAAGAGAAAAAATCCTCCGTCTCAGTAATTTCTCATAAAATTTTCATGATAAAAACAATACATATCTACTTTGCTACTTAGTGTTAGAACACTGAAAGAACAAAAATAAACAGATGATTAGGATTAAATGTTTACATACAATGCAGTAGCCTAGTCAAAAGGTCTTTTTCATAATTTCATTATAGGTAATATATTAAAATTTTGACCCCAAAATATTTTGAAATAGCAAAATTATTTCAGTTTTTCTTTGTGTGTGTGTTTGTGTGTATGTAAAGAACAAGATAAAATTTTTAAATGAATAAAAAAATAATTTCTAGAGTATTCAGGGCAGACAGCACACATTCAGGCCAATCTCTAATATAATCTATGTAGTCAGTGCTTCACAATGAGCTTTGACTATCAAAATGATATTTCTCAGCATTCTAAGAGAAGTATAGGTAAGCCAAAAACCCAGAAGCAATGTTCGAACCCACAAGAAAGAAAACGTAACATCGATTCCCAAACTGGAGTCATGCCTAGGGTATGGCATGGTATCTGAAAGCATATATGTATAGAAAACTTCATCTACAGCCATGATAACTATGATACAAATTTTTCTGTATCTAGATTATCATTGTGGTTAGTAAAAGAAAATTCATTTAAATACATTACTGTAACCAGAGTGGCATTTTGACATTACACATCTTCTCAATCAACATAGGACCACTACAATGTGTAAGTGCATGAAATTTTAAGAACTTAAAAAGGATACCTCATACCCCAAAAGATTAAAAATCACTGGTATTCATGACCCAGCAATCCCACTATTGGGCATATACCCAGAGAAAACCATAATTCAAAAAGACACATGCACCCCAATGTTCATTGCAGCACTATTTACAATAGCCAGATCATGGAAGCAACCTAAATGCCCACTGACAGACGAATGGATAAAGAAGATGTGGTACATATGTACAATGGAATATTACTCAGCCATAAAAAGGAATGAAATTGGGTCACTTGTAGAGACATGGATGGATCTAGAGACTCTCATACAGAGTGAAGTAAGTCAGAAAGAGAGAAACAAATATCGTATATTAATGCATATATGTGGAACCTAGAAAAATGGTACAGATGAACCAGTTTGCAGGGCAGAAATTGAGACACAGATGTAGAGAACAAACGTATGGACACCAAGGGGGGAAAGCGGCAGGGGTGGGGGGGTGGGGAGGGGGGCGGTGTGATGAGTTGGGTGATTGGGATTGACATGTATACACTGATGTGTATAAAATTGATGACTAATAAGAACCTGCTGCATTAAAAAAAAAAAAAAAAGAAACTGACATCTATGTTGATAAAAGAAAACAAATGTCAAAAGAAAAAAAAATTAGAATTTTTATACTACTATTTTTATAGGCTATAATAAGTTTAAATATTCGTTTTAAGTATGTAAAGAGATTCTGTGTATCTAAACATACAATACACTTAACGTGTACATATTAATAAAGACAGACATACTACACTGCCTGTTTCAAATGTACGTAAGAAAACCTTTCAGAGAAATTTGAAAGAATGGTTTTATTTATATACTCTAAGTTACTAAAATTTTTAGATTTGCCCCAATTTTTCTATAATTCAAACTTTTATTTTTGGACAAAATACGGTAAAAAATCTTATGTTAAAACATAGGAAAAAATTATCCTGATCATGCAAAAGCACACAGAACAAAGAAAATAGATTTGATAAGCCCTTGGAAAAAACTATTCAAGGCTAACTTGTTAATCTGGTAAAGCATTTGGTATATTACCTAGTATGTCCCCAAAAAGGCAACCTATAAAAGATAGTTGTAAACTGTGCTAAAGCATTAAAGCCTTTTCCAAAGAACATCGGTAATGTGGAGACACAAAACCAATGGGCAGCAAAGGAATAGGTAAAACAAAAAGAATTCTACCAGTCATTATAGTGTTATAATTACAAAACCCATTACCAACAGAAAGACAGTAATGCTAGTTATAATCAACTCTTCTTTCTGAAGCGTCATTCTGCCACTATCACTATCACTCCTCAAACATTCACATAATTGGGCCTTCCTTAAAAGCTCCCAAACTACTCAACGTCTTCCCAATAAGCCCCTCAGCAGCCCTCAGAGGACCTGAGTGCAGTGACCTCAGAGCCATTGGTCACGAAGTTAGACTCAGTCACTCAGTCACCTGATCCTAAGGTCACAGATACAAGAATTCTAATTCTCTCAGTGTAAGTTTTTCATATTGTTTAAGAAAAAATGTTTAAATATATGTAAAGCCCTTATAAAAACTATTCACAGCTATAATTTATTGACTACTACACTGTGTTTATGTACATTGTCACATCAAGCCTCCAACAATCCTACCAGGAGGATAGTGTTACTCGAGTTGGACAGATGTAAAAGCAGAAGATTGTACTGCAAATTGTCATCACCCAGGCAGTTGAGCATAATAATCCTACTCTCTTTGACTGCCAAACAAGTTAAAACTAATCCTTTTACGTATGGCACACTATATCAAAAGCTAAAATATAACTCACTTACACTGAATGTTCCTAAATACCATAAAACTTTGCAATATTTTAAGGGTGAAGCTATGGAGTTGGAAGCTTGGAAAACCTGAGGACCTTTAACAATGAAACTGAAGAACATCAGCCTCAGCGAAGACACTAAAAACATTCTGTCTAGAAATACTCCTCCAAGTCCCAGCATTGCTCTGGGTATACTCTAAATGCTCAAAAAATACTTGTTGAATGAATAAAATACTGTATGTTGTTCCCTCAAATGTCTGATTATCTCAAATGGATTATCCCTTTTATATTTTTACTGAAAAAAAAACTTTTTTACGCCTCAATGCCTGCCTTCATTTGCTTATTAGTAAATTATAATGATCCTGTATATTGTCAGTATTTTTTATCTTTTATCATTTAACCATCTACATTTTTGACTAACTGAAACAGATTCATTCAATCTCATGACTTAGAAATATTTGCAAATATGGAAAATGCAAGACAACTTAATCTTTGGCTTTTGGTAACACAGTACAAGCAGAAAAAACATTTCGCTGCTGTAGATACCAATTTAAAAGTACAATTCGTGGACACATACTTGAGTGGGCACTACTACAAACAAGAAAGCATGTGTCTATATGTAACATTCCATACTGGGGTAGCTACTGCTAGTCAATTAAAGCATTTTTTTCATACAAAGCACACTTGGGAGCAGGAGACGTGATTCTTCCTGCACAGCTCATCTTTCATAAATATTATTCATGTACTACAAACATATATTTTAATGGCTCAAATTATTGTTCAACTTCCAAAACAACTTTTCCACACGCTGCAAAGGTTTCTTTCTAATACTGACAAAGCATTTTTTTTTTCTTGTAAAACAGTAAAAAAAACAAAAAGGAATTGTTACTAATGGAATTCAAACCACGGAACACTTTATAATGGAAAATAGGCTACTACTAAGGAAAAATTAGACTCGTTTTAAAATTTTAATCTATTTACATACCAGCACAGAATATGCCTGGGACTTCACTTCTGACTATTATGGTCCGTACTTTCTTATCAGATTTTAAAGCATCCACAGCTTTTGACAGCTAAACAGAAACAGGGAGGGTAAGAAGGAAAAGGGGGAAAAAATCATTTTCAGATTGATATCAACACTGTATCTTAATATTAGAAGCAAATAGTTTAATCTTTACACTCACCATTTTTATAAGATTTGTACTCAATGAATTTTTGGCATAAGCTCTGTTTATTCCAAGCACCACAATTCCTAGTTAAGGGGAAAAAAAAAAAAGTCATTTGAGTTAGTGACGTATTCAGGGTACAGACTCCCGTATACACAGCTAGTTGACTTGGGACTTAGGAATCTAACACCACCTTGAGGTTCACTTCAAGAGCTTTATCCTAATTTTCATGTTTACCTTCCTTTTCAAGCATAATTTTGAAGAAGTGGTATATATATTTATAAAATCAATCTGATGCCTAATATTCACTTTTCTACAGCCTTTTAGAGAAGAACTTTATAACAGCATGTTCCCTTCAACTCCTCTCTCCTTAAACACCACCAAGGTAATCTGCCACATTTTACTAAATTTTACATCATTAAATCAGACTAACTAGTTGAAGGCCACGCTTACTGGTGAAAATTCTAAATTACAGAATACTATTTAAAATATAGTTTTTCATCTTCAATATATACAGAAGTACACAATAGCTAACAATTCCTTCTCACAGGCAAGCATTGTGGGATCAGCTTTTTTGCTAGTACACCAGCTGTTAATACTCTTTTTGTCCTACTACATAGCTTTCAGTATTTTCATCCTAGGTTTCTCTCCTGGCTCTGTCCCATGTACTTAACCTGAAGTCACCTCCACTTAGAATTCTAACAAGCAATTCAACCTGAATCTACAGGAAGTTCATTCTTTCTCCTACAAAGCCCAGCTCTCCCTCCTAACTTCCCTAATCTTATCAGAGAGCATCATCTAAATCCAGCCTCCCATTCCAATTGCTGTAGTCGGATCAATTTTCTAAAACCAATTCCATGCATAGAATTCACCCCCTGTTTAAAATCCTTTAATTATTTCTTATTTCCAAAATACCCGAGTTCAAAGACCTTAATTTGATATTCAAAGTCCTCTAAACCTTGTACCCGACCTTCTTGTCCCCCAAGGAAGCTCAAATTTTCCTTGTATAACAAAAATGCCTTCCACCAGATGGGGCAAGGTTGTGTGGGGGGCGGGTTGAGGTGGGGAGGGAGAGGGGGTTGAGGGGGAGAGGGAAAGGGGTAATCCTTATTTGTAATTGGGTTAAACCAAAGACAACAAAATGTGCTCATGCCTTCTCTATGCAAGAAACTTCACAAACCCATTTTTCAACGAACTTAGGCTCACAGCAGAATAAATTTACAAGAATTCCCAATGATCTCAGTAAGGAGAAAATCATGAAGGAGAACTGGTTTCTAGGGCAGGCTCTGCATTAAACAGCTGAATGACCTTGGGTAGGTCCCAATACTAATGACAACAGCTACCACTAATTGAGTCCTTTATTATGTGCTGAACACTGTTCCCAGCGCTTTACATTTATTGACTTACGTAATCCCCAAAGCAACCTAAGAGGTAGGTACTGTTTTTATCCTTGTGGAACAGATAAAATAATTGGGACTTGAGGAGGTTAAGTAACTACCTTCAGCTAGTAAATAGCAATCTAACTCCACACTTGAAGGAAAAATGAGACTGTGCTACACTGTTCATGCTTTAGTTTCCTCAGAAGAAAACCAAGTGGTTAAGACTAGATATTAATTCATTCAAATGTACTGAGTACACATTATGGTGCTCAGCCCTCAAGGAACTACAGTCTAAAAAGGAAAGACAAACATCAATAAAAAAATCATAGAAATATACAATTCAAAATGCTTTACATGCTCTGAACGGTGCTACAGTAATTTGTAACCAGAATTGATATGGTCTGGGGGCAAACAGGGATAGTCAGGGAAAGCTTATCCAAGACAGTGCTATCTGAGTTGAGATTGGGAAGATGAGTATTGGGGGAGACGGGGGTGCTGGATTACAGGCAGGAACAACATAGGAGAAATCATAAAATAGTCATGCCAGAAGGAGGAGAAGAGTACCCAATGACAGGAGAGGTCAGCACCAGCCAGATATTGTCATTACAGGCCCTGTTAAAAAATAAGGAGTAACCACTGAGAGAGTTTTAAGTATTGTATAAACACACATATACAACCAGTGGGGAGGATTCGTTTCTATATTTGGAGACCATGCCAAAGTGTACAGGGCTAGACACTTCCAGGCACAAGCTGCAGTCCAGTCAACAGATAACAGGTTTGGTTGAGGTTAGCTGAGTTAGAAGTAGAAGGAAGTGAAAGGACTCAAAAGCTATTCAAGAGGTAAATGTAAAATGAGTTAATGATTGACTGGATTGAGGACTGAATGCATTGAAAGGAGGTATTAGGAGTGTCTAATAAAGTTTTGGCTTCAGCAATTGGATGAAAAGAAGATGACATTCAATGAGACAGAGAACCATAAAAAACACCAAGGTGAGGGTGCCGGGGGATAAGGTTCATGAGTTCAGTTTTGAATTAAAGTGAATCTCAAGTGCCTTTGAGACACCCAAGCTGGTTATCAACTCTAAGGGTACAGGCTAAGAATGCAGGCTCTGAGGTCGGACTGCTGGGACTGAAATCCCAGTCTGCCACTAGCTATGTGACACTGGACAGTCACTTAACCTCTCTGACCCTCAGTTTCTTACCCTGTTAAGTGAAGATACTAATAGTTCCAAACTCTGTGGGACGGTTGTGAGGATCATATGGTAAGACATATGTAAAGCTTTCAACATAAGCATTTAATTATTATTGTCCCTTCTGCAAACACTTTGATGCAATAATTAAAGTGTTACCATAATGAATAGATGCTAGATAGGATACTGTTGACATTATTACTAAATTGTAAAGTGCCATCAAAATGCTTCTACCATAGTTAATTCCAGTGGTGTTGGTCCCATGTTTGAGGCCTGATGTTTTGAGCACTTCTACCTCAAACAGTTGGAAATCAGCTCTGTAATTTAAAACGAATCATCCTGTGCCTAACAATTGTCCCACCAAATGTATCAGTAAGTTACTGATACCCCAAAATGGAATAAAACCTTACTTTATTCTGCAGGGCCTATTGTTTTCATTTTGTAACTGCCCCACTTTATTTCACAATTAACAGCTTCTCAATAACTCAATTATCATGCATCCTCATCACATAGCCTAGCCAAAACAAGTTTGCTAGGTTATTAAGGTTATTAAATTCCTATTTCAGACTTTTCCTGTCTTTTGACAAAATATCATAAAATTCTTGGTGAATCTTCAACAAGTTCATATTACAGCATCAACCCTGCTCTACAGAGCTCACAAAACTGAAAGATGAACAAAGTGACTCAGCTGGGACTTAAAAATATATATATATATGAATACACTTTGCTCATACAAAATTGAAGTGATACACCCCAAGTGAAAGTCCTCCTTCCCTGGACCCATTCCATTCTCCTTCCCAGAGGTAGCCATAGTAATCTGCTGATATGTAACCTTCCACAAAATATATTTACATACAGAAATAGAGTTGGGACTATAGTTTTGCTTATTGTTGCTATTTTACATAAATGGGACCACAGAGTATTTTCTGTTGACGGTGTTCTACGTAAATAGTTTCATACATATTTCCTTTATTTACTTAATTTGGCCTTAAAGATCTTTCTACATCAAGACATTCCTTTTAATTCATAATATTCTGTGAAATGAATTTCCATTATTTCCTTTCCTTTTCATGAGCATTTTCCTAAGATACTGCAATGCTGCAATCAACATTCTTGAAGATTTCTTTTCTGTACAATAAATATTTCTCTGACAGCTATCAAGAAGTGGAATTTCTAGGTCCAACAGAATGTGTATTCTTAAATTTTAACAGATAACTCTCAAAAATACAGATACTGTCCAGCCAAATCACCAGTACCTATTTATTCACAGTAGCACATCTTAATAGAGCTCCAATTATATGTATTACCTGCAAAACGACACTTCCTTGCCCACATATTTTAATATTTATATTATCACTAATTCTCAAAAAATATACAAAATCAATCTGAAATTAAGATCACTTCTAATATATTTTTAAACTACCTCTACATTGTACTAAGACACAACTGTACCAACAAATTAGTCTTACATTATACACATTAACTTATCTATAAAGAAATACAGAAGTTAGGACACTGGAACTCAGCTCCTTCAGGCCATTTAGAACTTTCTGTGGCAATTCTGTGTACCACTTGGTATGGAACCACCAGACTTTGTTAGACAAGATGTATGAGATACACTAGCATAGTATCTATTACACTGGAACACACAAAACTCATAACTTTACACACAGATACATATGCTCTTTTCGAGTACAAGGTTTTTGCCCTAAAATTAGAGGAATTATAATAAATTCTGTTTTACATGGTACCCATCAAACAAAGAAAAAAAAATTATGTTAAGTCTAATTACATTCACTGCATTTTCAAGTATATTACTGGTAAGAGAGAACTTCCGTTTGACTTGGTTTCAATGAGAACTGAATCTTACAATTTACTCTGTCACCACCCTCTCCCACATCCCAGCAGAGAATTATTTTGACTCAAAATAAATAAATAAATAAGGCACGGCTCATTTGTGAGAATACCACTTCCACTCAGTTGAAAATTTACCTTGGCATATTATCCTTTCTTCAGTTCAGGCTATTGTCTCAGTCTCTTATCATATACAAATAAGTTTGGTCTGTTATTACTAACCCAATACTAGGTTTTATTCTAATATCCCCTTATACCACCTGTTTTTTATTTTCCGCTACTTACTTTGTGAAATGGCTTCTAGTCTTCTTACTTCTCTTAAATCCTAACTTATTTATATTTTAATGATCACAGCAGGAAAATTATATATTTAAATAAGTTATTTTGCCATAAATTACCTTCCTTTTGTTTTATTAAAGATTTTTTAAATTATGTGTGTGAGCTGCTTACATTATCTATACATTTCATCTCAGGTCAGTAAGGGGACCTCATTAAACATGTTATTGAGAATCACTGGTCTACCACTCAACACTGAATATTATAAATCTCTGACAATATATGGGAAAATAACATCATTATGTATCAAGTTTCACCTAATCTTACGAACCAAAGTTGAGTTAACTAAGTTTAATAATCATTTGTCATTTGTTTTCTGAATTAACTGTTCTTATTGTTTGCCTATCTTATCAAACTTGTCTTTTGCATTTCAATTAATAAATTTTTAGATTACAGACATTAATTCATTATTTATAAAACAGATCTTTTCCCTATCATTCACTTTTAAAATTCAACTTGTTTATGGTATTTTTTTGCACCATAGTTTTAACTTTTTATATAGTATATTATTGCCTTTGCAACTTTCGGGCTTAGTATCTTCCTTAAAAAGGGTTTACAATGAAAACACACGTCCACACAAATACACCAAAATGATCAGAGCAGCATTATCCAAAATACTCAAAAGGTGGATAGAACCCAAATATCCATCAGCTGATGAATAGATAAACAAAATGTAGTATATCCACGCAGTGTAATATTTGGCCTAAAAAAAACAACGAAGTATCAATACACGTACAACATGGATGAACCCTGAAAACATGCCGAGTGAAAGAAGCCAGTCACAAGGGAGCACATACCTTATAATTCCATTTACATGAAATGTTGAGAGGAGACAAATCAGACGGGACTAAAAAGGTCGATTAGTGGTTGTCTAGGACTGGTAGAGATGGAGGGATTGAGCAGCGACAGCTAAAAAGTGTTAAGTTTCTTTTCGGAGCAATGAAAATGTTCAATAATTGATTGTGGTGATAGATGCACAACTCTGTAAATATACTAAAAGCCATTAAACTTTACATTTCAATAGGAGAATTTTAAGGTATATGAATTATATCTCAATAAAGCTATTTTTTTTAAAAAATTTAAAAAAAAAACATGGCAACATTCACTTAGACCTAGAAATAGAGCCAAATTACCAGAGAAACATGGAGTGAGGATGACGGCAAAAGAGAAGGTACACATTTGTGGTGGAGTGTGAAAGGGGGCCAAACCCTTACCCTCCATTGCAAAAAGTCAATAGATAGGTAATACCTAAATTTGAAAATTACAGAAGTAGAAATACATGTATGTTATTTCAAATGAAATAACATATACCCCAAAGAATCAGCCAAAGGGTTTTAAATAACTGCTTCTGGAGTATGGGAAATGGGGTGGAGGAAGGCACTGCTAGTTCTCAAAACAAACCATGTTAAATATTGGTCACAATACTAACTGTATAGGTAATTAAGAAAAAGGAAAACTAAACCAATTAAAGCAAAATCAAGGATCTCTCTACCCTAATGTTTTGAAACAATTCTCTAATACTTTCTCCTAACATTGATTACTTTCATTTCTGCTGTTCTCAACTCTGCAGGTGTCTTATTTTCTCTAAAATGCATAAACATTTTTGGCTAGCACCATTCATAAAATAGTACCCTATTTTCTTTCTGATTTCAAAAATCAAACAACTGTATACTAAATAACTATAAAAATCACTCTCTGGACTCTCTACTCTGTTTTACTGTCAATTTCTTGGTCCACTCTTATTCTAATGTTCTGCTACTTTAATTATTATAACAATATTGTATGTTTTGTTATCTAATGTACAGTAAGCACCACATCTACCAGCTATTATTTTTCAAAATGTCTTAAATATTCTTAAACACAACTCTTTTCAATGAAATTTAAAATACACTGTTAGGATATTTGTTGTTTAATATTTAGGAAACTGACATATTTAAAGTATTAACTCTTTCCCTTTATAACATGGTGCAATGCTCCAAGTTTTCAGGTCTTGGTTTTTTCCTCAATAAAGACTTGAGACTTTTTCAACTTGCACATCTTCAAAGGCTATCTGTTGCCCCTTGTGAATGCTTTTATTTCTATATCAGTTATATTTTCTAATCACAAATTGAGAGTACGTGGAAAGTTTCGTGCTATTTTATATGAACTTTTTCTGGCAAATTTATGAAATATTAATAGACTTAACAAGTGGTTCTCTTCAATTTTCTAAGACAACAATCATTATCTAGAAATATTGGCAGTTACATTTTCTGCTCCAATGTTAATTTCTCATTTCCTTCTCTTGCTGTTTTACTTTAGCTAGGACTTCAAGTCCAACATAATATTAGCAAAAATAATAAGTTCCCTTATTTTATCAATGTCTTTAATGAAAATGTTTCTAAGTATTTCACCATTTAGCATAATGTTTGCTATGCATTTCTAATAGTTTTTTTTCAAGTTGGGGAAATGTACTTCTACGTTCAAACTTGCATTTTAAAAAGATCACTCAGGCCACAGTGCAGAAAACAGATTAGAAACAAGCAAGAATATACTAGAATATACTAGACCAATTTCCCTTATGCATACAGATGTAAAAGTCCTCAACAAAATACTAGCAAGCCAAATCTAGCAGCCATGACCAAGAGGGACTTATCCCAGGAATGCAAGGCTGGTTCAGCACAAAAAATCAATCAAAGTAATACATCAAACGAACGGAATAAAAGAAAACATTTGAAAGCTACATGATCATCTCAACTGATGCAGAAGAAACACTGGACAAAATCCAACATGCTTTAAATGATTTTTTTAAAAAATAATAATTTAAAAACCACAACAAACTAGTAACAGAAGGAAACTTCTTCAACCTAATAATGGGCATTTATAGAAAACCCACAACTAACATCATACTTAATGTTAAAAGACTGAAAGTCTTCTCCTTAGGATAAATAACTAGATAAGGATGTCTGTTTTCACCACTTCTATTCAATGTTGTACTGGAAGTTCTAGTCAGGGTAATTAGGCAAGAAAAAGAAATAAAAGGCATCCAGATAGGAAAAAAAAAAGAAGTAAAACAATTTCCATTCACAAATAACATGATCTTATACACAGAAAATCCCAATGAATCCACCAAAAACTATTAGAGCTAATAAATGAACTCAATAAAGTTGCATGATACAATATCAATATATAAAAATCAGTTATATTTCTATAACTATCAATAAACATTTCAAAAATGAGATTAGGAAAACAATTCAATTTGTAATAACACCAAAAAAAGACAATACTTAGGAATAAACTTAATCAAGAAAGTTCAAGACTGTACACTGAAAACTATAAAACACCACTGAAAGAAATTAAGGAAGACCTAAGTAAATAAAAGTTTATGATCAATTGGTTTTTGACAAGGATACCAAGACCATTCAACGGTGCAAGACTTTTCAACAAATAGTGGTGGGACAACTAGACACTCAGCCACAAAGGAATGGAGTTGGACCCTTTCCTCGCACCACATACAAAAATTATCTCAAAATGGATCTAAGAGCTAAAACTATAACACTCTTAGAAGGAAGCAAAGGTATAAATCTTCATGATCCTGGATTAGGCAACAGTGTCCTAAATACGACAACAAAAGGACAAGCAACAAAAGAAAAAACAGATAAACCAGACTTCCTCAAAATTACCATGGAAGTGAAAAAACAAGCCACAGAAAATATCTGCAAATCATACATCTGATATGGGGTTTATATTCAGATTATATACAGAATTCTTACTATTCACAACAAAAAGACAACCCAACTGAAAAACAGGCAAAGGAGTTGAATAGATATTTCTCCAAAGAAGATACATAAATGAAATGAGGCTCAACATAATTTGTTATTAGAGGAATGCAAATCAAAACCACAATGAGGTGTCACTTCATACCCAATAAGATGGCTGTAATTTAAAAAAGGAAACAAACAAGCATTGACAAGGTGTGGCGACACAGGAGCTCTCATACATACTCTCATATTCTCATACAGTTTGGTGGTTCCTCCAAACACTAAACATAAAATTACCATATGACCCAATGATTCTACTCCTAGATACCTATCCAAAAGAATGAAAACCTATGCTCAAACAAATAATCGTACACAAGTATTTAGCAGCATTACTCATAATATCTAAAAAGTAAAAATACAAAATGTGCTATATCCAGTCAATGGAATATTATTCAGCCATAAAAAGGAATGAAGTGCTGATGCATGCTATAACACAGACGAACTCTGAAAACATTAGGCTGAAAGAACCCAGACACAAAAAGCCACATATTGTATGTTTCTACTTCTGTGAAATACCTAGTATAGGCAAACCTGTAAAGACAGAAAGGAAATTAGTGGTTTCTGGAAACTGGGGGGAGGGGGAATGTGGAGGAACTGACTGAAGAGTATGGGCTTGTTCTGAAAGTAATAAAAGTGTTCTGGAATTAAGACAGTGATGATGGCTGTACAACATGGTGAATAACCTAAAAACTACTGAATGTACACTTTGAAAAATTAAAACGGTAAACTTTGTATTATGTGAATTTCACCTACAGTTACAAAAAAGAAAAAAAAAAGTATAGTGGAGGATACCAAACAAGAGGCTACTGCAGAGATCCAGATGAGAGATGACAGCACACAGGCTTCATGCTGTGGAGTGGAGATGGAAAGCAGACTGCTTCTAGAGATATACTGAAAGCAGTACCAACATAACTATTATCAATAATATTATAAACCCTATTTATACTCAATCTATAGATACAGCAGTGGACAACTGTAAGAGAACAAAATGTAACTATCATAAACTTTGATGTTATAAAGTTACACATGACAGAAATTGTATAGTTAGAAGATGAAAGATATAGAACAGCAAACATTTTCTGACCTTACACCAAAAAAGTCCAGATACTGTCTATAAAAATAATTATAAAGGTAACACAAACCAGAAAGTGAATAAAATTATCATTCACAGCAAAGACTCAAAATATAAGTTTAAAGTCTTTACTTTTGATGAACCGGTTTGAAAGTGAAGAGATGACACCCTTCCACAGTGTTTTTTGTTTGTTTGTTTGTTTTATTTTACCATGAGCATATATTGTTACTTTAGAATTCTGTAGACCTCAATAATTTAACTAGTTTTACTAACAAATCACTTGTAATACACAAAGAACTGAAAACCACTGACAGAATACTTTTGATAAACCATATATAATTCAGGTTCCTTAAAATACTACAAAAGTAGTAAGAACCTACAATAAAAACATAATGAACTAACCCAGAACTCCATCACATGAACAAAAAGAGATATGCAATTTTTATAATACCCAAATTTTAGAAACAACTTGGAAAATCATTAACAGATGATGATTGTAAACCTAGAAAACCCAAAACAATCAAATAAAAAACTACTGCAACAAAAGAGCATTATTTAAAAGACATGAAATTAAATATCCAGATACAATAGCCTTCATATACAAGGAAGAAAAGAGAGAGAGGGAGGGAGGAGGAGGGGGGGGGAGGGAGGAAGAAAGGCAAACACACAGAAGATATATTGAAAGAAGTCATCTCATTTTTATGAACAACCAGACAGGAGACAGGATGACCTGGGGTACACTTAACATAAATGTGCAAACCCTACTGGTGGGCACTTCTAAAACTCCCCTTAAAAAAAAAACAAAATAGAATTGCAAAAATGGAAACACATACCGTGTTTTTAGGTGGAAAAAAGCAGTATCATAAATATTTCCCTAATTTTAAATCCAACACAATGTCAATAAAAATACCAACAAGCCTTTTTCTGAAACTATACATGGAGATTCCAAAACTCATGTGGAAAAATAACCATGCAGGAAGAACCAAGGAAAAAAAAAAAAAAAAAAGAAAGAGCAAAGGTGAAGGAGGGAATACCTAGCCCTACCACACACTAAAACACAACACAGCTTTAATCATAAAATAATGTAGAAGTGTAACATCTACAGAGACCATAAAACAGAACAGAAAGACCAGATGGAAATTTAGCTCATGATAAAAATGGCCCTTCAAATCAGTGGGGTAAAGATGAATAAGTGGTCTTGGGACAACTGGATACCCATTTGGAAAAAGATAAAGGGCCTGTATCTCACACGGCCATGATAATTCCTTTATTTTTACATTGGTGGTTTCAAAAATGGTGATTTTCTATCATTCCAACTATTTTTCTATAAAAACATCTTCTTCCCTACCCCACCATCTTGAGTAATCACCATGGCTTCATGGATTCTTTATTCAAGGTGCTATAATCCATTATCACTGTACTTTTTAATGTTCAAAGTCCTTGTAAGGTTATATCCTGACATGTTCCTTTTAGTATTTAACATGTTTCTATGTCCTTCTGACATGTTCCTTTTAGTATTTGAACACTTCCTTGTTTTTTGACTCACAAAGATATTCCAGGCTCACCTTTCACTTTCCCTGCTCCAGACCTAAAATCAGACATTTCTCCAAAGAGCTCTGGCTTCTTTCAGTGGGGGAACAGTCTTTAGAAACCAAAATTTGGACATTAGATATGTTCACTGCTACTGTGGTATCATTCCTTTTAGACTGTTTCAATGGTCAGAATAGGAAATAAATATAAACACGTACACATACAATATACTTATGGTTTTTGTAAGTTTGTCCTGATAACTCTAATTCAAATCCAAGGTAACAGGTTTCTTCCTCACCTTCCCCCATCCCATATTTGTACTTTCTCTCTCCTACCATAATGAAAAGTCTGTTTCCCAAGAACAACATTTTTTTCATTTACTCTATCCTACAATAAAAAGAAAACATATTCAGAATTATTAAGCCCAACTACTGCTAACAACAGACTACTAAGTAAATTTCAAGATTCTTTTAGACTCATAACTAATTGATCTAAATGATAACAACTAATTCAAAACAATAATGCCAACCATGTATGGGGTGACTGTAGCTTACAGAAAAGGGTAATAAATGACAGCAATGTTATAAGGAATGGGAGGAAAGAAATAGGAATACGCATTTATACCATTACCACCATGAAGCAGTATAGTGTTATTAAAAAGCGGGCGTGGATTAGTTGTAAATATATATTGCAAACAACAGGGTAACCGACAACAGTTACAAATACATAATAATCCAACTATTTAAATAATCACTTTAAGTATGAATGGTCTAAAGTACACTAATTAAAAGACAGATACTGTCAGGGTGGATTAAAAACAAAACCCAACTATAAGTTGTGTACAAAAAATCCACTTTAAATATAAAGACACAGACCGATTAAAAATGAACGAATGAAGAAAGATAAACCATGCTAACACTAATAAAACCTGGAGTAGCTACATTAATTTCAGAGACAGCAGATCTCAGAACAAGGAATAGTCTCAGGGAGAAAAAGGGGCATTACATAATGCTGGAGGGGTCATTTCTCCAACATAATAACCCATGCGTATCCACCTAACAATAGAGCATCAAATTGCATGATTTAAAAACTGATAGAATTACAAGGAGAAATAAACAAATCCACTAGCATAGTTGCAAATTTCAACTCACCTCTATCACTTATAGATCCAGTAGGCAGAAAATCAATTAAGAGTATAGCTTAACTGAACACCAACCAAAAAATCAACTAAATCTAACTGAATACTAGATCTACTTGAATATAGAATACTGCATCCAACAACAGCAGACTACTCATTCTTCCCAAGGTCATACTGATATTCACCATGACAGACCACATTCTGGGCCAAAAACACACCTTAACAAATTTAAAATAGAAATCAGGGCTTCCCTGGTGGTGCAGTGGTTAAGAATCCGCCTGCCAATGCAGGGGACATGGGTTCGAGCCCTGGTCCGGGAAGATCCCACATGCCGAGGAGCAACGAAGCCCGTGCGCCACAACTACTGAGCCTGTGCTCTAGAGACCGCGAGCCAGAAGTACGGACGCCCGCGTGCCTAGAGCCCGTGTTCCCCAACAAGAGAAGCCAACGCAATGAGAAGCCCACGCACCACAACGAAAAGTAGCCTCCGCTCTCTGCAACTAGAGAAAGCACGCACACAGCAAGGAAGACCCAACGCAGCCAAAAATAAATAAAATAAATAATTAAAAAAAAAAAAAAGAAATTATACTGAAGTATGCTCCTAGCTGACAATGGAAACAAACCTAGAAATCAATAACGGAAAGACAGCTGAAAAACCTCAAAATAGTTAGAGATTAAATAAGGTATTTAAGTAAAATATAAGTAAATGAAGAAATCTCAAGAGAAATTTAAAATACTTGTAACTATATGAAATTGAAAATACAACTTATCAAAATACATGTGACGCAGCAAAAGCAGTGCTTGGGGAAAACTTACAGCATTGAATGCACATATTAAGAAACGTCTACAATTGGTGATCTAAGCTTCCACCTTAAGAAACTAGAAAACAAACAACAAATTAAATTAAGTGGGAAGAAAAGTAAAAATCAGCAGAAATCAATGAAATTGAAAGTAGAAAAATCAGTAGAGAAAAATCAATCAAATCAAAAGTTAGTTCTTTATTAAAGAGATCAGTAAATTGATAAGCCTCTAGCCAGGCTAGCCATGAAAAAAAAGAGAGAAAACAAATTACTAATATCAGAAATGAAAGAGAATATCAATTACTAATATCAGAAATTCATCACTACTGAATCACACTGATACCACAAGCATAATAAAGAAATATTATGAACGACTATATGCCAACAAATTTGCTGACATGAAATAAACCAATTCCTTGAAAGGCACAAGCTACCAGGACAAGAAATAGATAAGCTGAATAGGCTAAATCTATTGATATTAAAGAAACTGAATCAGTAATTAATAAGCTTCTAAATCAGAAAGCATCAGATGCAGATGGTTTCACCAGTGAATTCTACCAAAACATTCAAAGAAAAAAATGATGCAATTTCTCTACAATCTCTTCCAGAAAATAGAAGCAGAAGGGGCACGTCCTAGCTCATTTTATGAAGTCAGCATTACCTGTATACCAAAACCAGACAAAGACATCACAAGACCGGAAAACTAAAGACCACTATTTCTCATAAACATAAATGCAAAAATCCTCAACAAAATGTTAGCAAATTAAATCCAGCAATGTATAAAAATAATTACATCCCAAAATCAAGTGGGATTTATTCCAGGTGTGAAAGACTGGTTCATATTTGAAAATCAATTAACATAATACATCATATCAATAGACTCAACACGAAAAGTCATACAATCATCTCAATAGATGCAGAAAAAGAATTTGACAAAATTCAACCAGATAAAAACACTTAAACTATGAATAAACAGAGGCTTCTTCAACCTGATAAAGGACACCTACCAAAAAACCCATAGCTAACAACATACTTAATGGTGAAAGACTGAATGCCTTCCCCTCAGATCAGGAAAAAGACTAGGATGTCTGTTCCTGATACTTTTATTCTACACTGTACAGAGGGTCCAACGGGGGAGATTACAGAAGAGAAAGAAATAAAAGGCATCCAGATTGGAAAAGAATAAGTAAAATTTCTTCTGTGTGCAAATGACATGGATCCTGTATATAGAAAATATTAAGAAACCCACTAAAAAACTATGAAAAAAAATCATCAAGTTCAGGAAAGTTGCATGATACAAGATCAACATACAAAAACAACTGTATTACTGTACGCTAGCAATGAACAATCTGAAAACAAAACTAAGAAAACAATTCCATTTACAATAGTATCCAAAAAGAATGAAATAGCTAGAAATAAATTTAACAAAAATCTTGTAAGACTTATACAATGAAAACTACAAAATACTGCTGAATGAAAAGATATTCCATGTTCATGGAATGTTAAATTTTACGTTGTTAAAAAGGCAATATTCCCCAAATTGATCTACCTATTCAATGCAATTCCTATCAAAATACCAGTTGACTTGACTTCCTTGAAAAAACTGAGAATTCTTTAGAAATTCTGGTATAAATTCTTCAGAAATGGTACTGACATAAAGATAGACATGTAGATAAATGGAATAGAACTGAAAGTACAGAAACAATCTCTATGTTTACAGTCAATTAATTTTCAACAAGGGTGCCAACACAATTCTGTGGTGAACAATAAGTCTCATCAATAGCACTGGTACACTGGATATCCAAAGCAAAAGAATGAAGGTGACCTCTTACCTCACACCATACACAAAAACTAACTCACAATCGATCACAGACACAAACGTGAAGAGCTAAAACCATAAAACTGTTGGAAGGAAACAGTTATAAATCTTTGTGATCCTGGGTTAGGCAACAGTTTTCTTATATATGATCCAAAAGCTCAGCAACAAAAGAAACAAATAAATTGTACTACATCACAATTAAAAACCTAGGGTCTTCAAAATTAACAAGAATAAAAAGAATCCACAGGAGAAATATATTCAAGTCATGTATCTGATTAGAGACTTGCATCCAGAATATATAAAGAACTCTTACAATTCAACAACAAAAAGACAAACAACCCAATTAAAAAGGATTTGAGAAGACATTTCTCTAAAGAAGAAATACACATGGCCAATAAGCACATGAAAAGATACTCAACATCTTTAACTATTAGGGAAGTCCAAATCAAAGCCACAATGAGATATCACTTCCCAACACACCCGATGGGTATAATCAAAAACCAAACAAGTACTGTTCATGATGTGAAGAAATTAGAGCCCTTATACTTTGCTGGTGGGAATGCAAAATGCTGCAGCCACTTTGGAAAACTTTGGCAGTTCCTCAAAATGTTAATCATAAAAGTACAACTACCATATGATCCAGCAATTGCACTCCTAAGTGGAAATAAAGAAGGATGTCCATAAAAATTTATACATGAATGTTCTAAGCAGCATTGTTCACAAGATCCAGAAAGTGGAAATGATCCAAATGTACATCAATAATGAACAGACAAAAAAATCCAAACAATGGAATACTACTCAGTCATAAAAACAAATGAAGTACTGATACATGCCACAACATAATAGAATCTTGAAAGCCAAATGCTAAGTGAAAGAAGCCATAAATAACCACATATGATTTCTTTATGTGAAATGTCCAAAGTAGAAAAATCTATTGAGACAGAAAGTAGATGATAAATGGGTCTTAGTCTGGGGGGAGAGGGAGTATTGAGAACGGGGAGACACTGCCAAAGAGAACAGGGTTTCTTTCTAGATTGATAAAAATGTTCTAAAATTGGATTGTGGTGATGGTTGCACAACTCTGTAAATATGCTAAAAACAACTGTACATTTTTAATTTTATATGTGAATTAATCTCAATAAAATTTTAAAATATATACATCTATCTAAATATATAGCTTTATTGAGACAGAATTCACATGCCATAAAATATATGGAATTAAAGAATGTATTCTTTAAAACATGAGGAAAATGTGAAAGGAATCAACCTGTTTTAAAAAAAAAAAAAAAAGCATGTAGTAGGAAGATGAGCTAGCTGACCTCTGCAACAGGCCACCTGAGACATGATACAGGCTTGGACAAGAGCAGTGTTGGTAAAGAAGAACATGGATAAAAATGAAAAGACTACAAAGGCAATTGGGAAGACCTGATAATAAGCCAGATGTGAATGATGAGGTAGGAGCAGGCATTAAGAATAACTTGAATTATGCATTTGCTTGTTTGCTCTACTTCTACCAGAAGTTGGTATAAGGTTCACAAAAATGATCTTTAAAATGGGTCACAATTATGAGTAGAAGCCTGCAAGACTGGGAGAAGGTTGGTCGGGAGAAGGGAGAGGTCATTCCAGAAGGTGTGTGCAAAAGCACAGACACATAAGAGCAAGAAGAGGTAAAGCTTAGGCGCAGCAGAAGGGAAACGGATGGCCTGTAAAGGCCTGCAGCTGTGAGGGCTTGTCGGCATTAGAGACCACTAGAGGTTTTTAACTGAGCAGAGATGTGATTCTTGCTTGGCCTTGAAAAAATAACCCCAGCACCAGTGCAAAGAACAAACTGGGAAGGAGAATGACTGGAGACCAGTTGACCTATAAAGGCAGCCACTGCAGGAAACCAGGAGAGACCTCTGTAAACCATGACCGGGACTGCTGCTCTAAAACCCTGAGTAGGCTGGACAACAATGCAAGAAATAACGACTAAAGAAAGCTGGTTGTCTAACTGTGCTTCCACAACAAATTACAAATATGGAACCCAGGCAACCAGTGAGTACCGATGTATTCTGCATTTACCCACCTCCACCAGCCTAAAGAGGCCTACAGGGCAGAGAGCAGTCTGGGGCTCCTCTGACCCAGTGGAGTTGTCATATTCCCTGCAGGCTGCTAAGAGCACCAAATTTTGGACTCGCCTCTAATAAGCAAAGGCACCAGGGAGATTCCTTCACCTGCACCAGCCTTGAACTCATGTTTTTCTTTGCACTGCTTATTGCTGGTTTGACAGTAAAGCAAAGCAAAGCAAAGCACATATAATGTTAGACAAAACTGAGTTGTCACCTTGCCAATCCTGAAAGGAAGTGGATCAATTTTCTTAAGAACCCATATTCCCTAATAGCTGATTTTTACATTTCAAGTGACTGAAAACATTCTGAATTTATCAAATTGACTTATATTCTGATTTCTTTTCCTTGACCCATTTGAAACCTAACTGAAGGACTTTCCAGACATTTTGTAAAAATTTACTTTCAATGTGCATTCATTTAGGTCAAAAAAATACAGAATATGGTGCATATTACTAGCTGTACCTGCAATGCATTTGTATCTAATGTACTGCTGGTTCACCTAATGTAATTGAAATCCTGGCAAGACTAAGCTTACCCAAAAGATGGTAGCATTCATGGCTCTAATCACTCCAGTGCCAATCTACTTTCCAGCTGAATTTCTCAATATTCTGCCTGTCATGCCATACTACAACCACACTTGCTTTATGCCATTTCCCCAAAACATCACACATGTTCCCATGCCATGCCTTTCACGATGCTCTTGTCTGTCTGAAATAATAAACAAATAAAAGAAATAACTCATCATACTGCAGAAGACCCCCTATGAGCTAGATTGATACTCAGTGGGCAATTTATATTACATTCTCGTCTAATCTCCACAGTAGCCATACAAAGTTGGTATTATTTTTCCTATTTCTACACAGAAGAAAATTGAAGCACAGAGAAGTTTGCCTAGGAACCCTCACTAACGTCACATTCCATTGCAAAGAATGCCTTGGACCCCTTTTCATCTGGCAAAACCCTAACTTAACCCTCAGAATCCCCTTCTGCAGTCTTCCAATCTCCCCAGATACAGCTGATCATATGCCCCTTGGGGGTATTACAGCCCTTTGCTCTCACCAAGCCTTTAAAGTTAGCATGACCTTTTAATCACCACTATCTTCCTCGCTATACTGGGTGCTGCTTAAAGATGGCAATCATGACTTAACTCGTTTTGCACTTCTGCTTAACCGATTATAGGTGCTCAATAACTGCATGTCAAAATTCAATGACTATTCTTCTGGCAAACTGCTATTTCCACCTTTCATGATCCATTTAACTTCTCCCAACAAGGCAAGTGAAAGGAATTGAGCTTTAACAGCAATCCCACCGACTGGCACACATCCTCTAACACGACCCTTCCTCCCACTGTATTGTACTGCTAATGCATCTATCTCCTCCCAAGGAGGTAGCTCAAGGGCAAGATCAACATCATCCACAATTGTGTCCCCCAGGGCTTAGCAAGGGAATTGGAAGACCAAAAAAATGCTCAAAATTGTCTAGCTGAACTTAAATAGTCCACAAAACTAACTTTCTAAGATAAAATGGGCAAGGGGAATAATTGTTCCAGATGCACCGCTTTAAACTGAAGAAGACTCAGAATAATAAGGTGCATTCTCAAGGCAGCTTCCAAAACTCTCCGCCTGAGAGCTGAGTTGACAGAAAGCAATCACAGAGCAAGAACAAAATCTGGAAGCAAATATCACACACCCGGTTTATTGACCTTGGCTAGTCTAGAGATGAGGACGTAAGCCGCATTTCTGTCTTCGGCGCCGAGTAGGGCCACTTTTACAGGTAAGCTGCTCCGTAGGGCACCTTTAGGCATGGAGAGCACTACATAGCTGCAATGCTTGGGTGGGGGAGGGGAAGGGCCCCCAAGCCTCTCGGCGGACACTGACGTCAGCCCGGACACTCGACCTTGCAACCCCTTCCTAGGACCGGCGGCCGCCCGCGTCGCGCCCCTCACCTCGGTTCTCCTCCTCCAGATACCGCACCCGCAGCTCGTCCTCCGTCTTCACCTCAGAGCTGTAGCCCCTCCGCCAGGCCGCCCCCCCGGCCGCGTGTGTCCAGCCCCGAGCCCAGATCGCCGGGTCGACCCGCGGGACCGTCCAGGAGCCAGACAGCCTCCACCCAGGGCCAAGCCGCGCACAGCAAGCGGCCACCAAGCGAGCGCGGCCGGCCTGCAAGGTGCCCAAGGCCCCGGGTGCCGCTGCCGCCGCCGCCGCCATGTTGACTGTTTACGGCGTGGGCCTGCGGCTGCTGCCCCGCCCCCGCCGCGCGCAGGCCAGCCCCCCGCACGCCGCAGGGCATGCCCAGGCCCCGCCCCCAGCACGCCCCACACGGCCACGCCCCCAGAGCCTCCCTCTCGCGCCAGGCTCCGCCCCCGAATCCTCGCCCCGCCCAACACCGATGACTGAGCGTTCCACGTTCCACTTTCTCGGGCCTCCCTTGCCTGACAGGAGGTGTAATGGCTTGTACAGCAAAGGCAGGGAGAAAGTAATTCTCCAAGGCTGTGGAATATTGTAGGGGGAACATATTCTATAAGAACTCCCCGGAGAGAGTCGCCTCCCTACACTCCCTGGGCCATGCCCTGGGGTCATGAGTTAGCTGCAAAGGTGAACTAAAATGTTTGGTCTCAGGTTTGGCTGACAGGGTAGCAGCTCTGCGTGGGGCTCCGGTCTACTCATATTTATAAGGGCCAAGGGTTATCGGTTAAACATGCCTATAAACATACATGAGGCTTACCATACAGACTTCAGGAAGGGAGTGAGAACAGCCAATAAAAACAAGGGTCCTCAGCCCACCAACTCAAGCAGGTGGCACGGCCCGTCCTGGAGTCTAGTCCTAATCAGGAGCCACCATCTTAACAAAGAGGCTCAGCCAAACCTTGTGCTGAGGTGGGATTTAGAGCACAGAGGCCCTTCCCTCAACCAGAAACGCAGAATATCAACTTAGAGTGTAGGTGGCCATCAAAGCACACTGTATACAATTTTCTCCTACCTAGCTTTTATCAAATCTCAACGGAGAAAAGGCGTGCTTGGGAATATTGTTTGAAAAACATGCTGCTATGAGAATATTCCCACTGCCACACAAATTTCTGCTGTTGTGCCCTGATTACATTTTTGAGTATTAAGGAAAACTTCCTCCAATGTTAGACACGCTGCTTTATCCAAAATGAAAAGAAAAAGCCAGTTGGGTTCCATTTCTGTGTCTCCTGTGAGAACGTTGTTGAGGGCATCTTTTATTCTATCTTCTGTAAAGTGCCACTTGTGAAATCTCTTGAAGACAAGGAAAAACTTTGCTTCCTCTTGTATCTTTCCCCTTTTCTTATAATCATGTTCACTTTTTCTGCTAAGAAACTCAGAATTCTATTTACAGTTCAACTACTGCAATAATTGCAATATTTATTTACTGTTTAAATATTTAATTATTAAATATTAATTTAATATTTTATTATTTAATCAATAGCTATTTAATTAAATATCTATTTAATTACTGTTCCCTTGTATTAGTTGCTAATTGTTTTGATATCTTTACGTTGGCTCATCAATAGATTGTAAATTCAAATAAAGGAGTTACAGAACACTTGACACAGTACTATTTGAAATAATACAACCTCAGAAAATACTTGTGATTGATTAGGACAACTGCAGAAGGCTAATCATAGATTGTTTATGTTATATTAGAAATCGGAGTAAGAAGGATGGCCTATGGTTTTGATGAGCCCAGAGCCAGTTGAGAAAACACCACTTAGGGACACTTGCTTCTTCCCTAAGAGTTGTGACTCTGGTCTTTATTGAAAGGAGTCATGCGGATATGACCATCTGTGAAGAAAATTGATTCTTGAAAGTTAGTGCAAGTAACAAATATCACCATAACTGTGACAACTTGTCAGGGGTGACAACTAATAGAGAATTGCCAAATATCAGGTCGGACATGGCTTTGGATCGTCTCTCCACAATTGCTTTGCTTTGAGACATCCATGAGTTATTTAAATACTCCATGCTTCCATTTCTTCATCTGCAAAAAAGCTAGTATGATATCTATTTCACCTCACAAGTTCTTTAACTTCAATTTCTTCATCTATAGAATGGGAAGGATTATGCCCATTTTATAGGGTTGACAACATAAGTATGTGTGAAAATTAATAAAAGGAAACCACAAGTAAAATAGGAGTCTGGAAGGCCTATGGAGGGAACCCTCACATCCTACCATTCATTGTCAATTACCCCAAGCAGGAAGAGGACAATTACCCCAACAGGAAGCTGGTCAGTTACTTACCCCAGGAAGTAACCTGCACTCCCAAACAGGAAGTACAACTACTTTACTACCACAGGGGAGGAAGGAAAACTTCCTTCTTGCCCAGCAACAAGCCCAACCAATAGAAAACACCATAGCTCAGCCAATGAGGAGCCAGTGTCACCTGAACTTTTACTTTACTGCAATGAAATTTTATTTTTTCTTTGCTGATAACTTCTTTTCCTTGTCCCACCCTCCTTACTATAAAAGCCTTCTTTGTTGTGTAACCTCTCCAAGTAGCTCTTGGTTTGCTAGATTTCATAAAGCCGATTAGATCTTAAAATTTACTCAGTTAAATTTTGTTTTTTAATACGTTATGCCCATTTTATAGGGTTGATGGCATAAGTATGTAAAGCACTTGACATCAAGAAATGGGAACAGAATAGATAATGTTAATGACCATTTATCAACTTCCTTTTTAATCCATTCCAGGCTTTAGATATGTTATTTAATGTCCAGAAAACTTCAAAGTTGGTATTATTATCTCAGTTTTGCAGATGAGGACACTGAGATTAAGTTACTTACCAAACCCTACAGCTAATAAGTCGTGAAGCTGGAATTTGAACCCTGATATATCTGACCTCAGTCCTCATGTTCTTAATCACTGTTTTGCACAACCTCTCAATAAATCTTAAGGTGTCCAATAAAATTTAATTTCCTTTGGTTCCCTCTACTTTTCAGTAAAAGATGTGATCTGGGAACAATGAGTATCAGTTGGGAGAGGAAGGTAGGGCTTGTGTTTGCGGAATTCTATTAGTACTACAATTACTACCATTGGTTTACAGGATTTGGGATCTTTCCTCCAGCTAGCTCTCAGCTAACAGTCTTTTTATTCTACCACATCCTGACATTTTTCTAATGCTTACTTCTATGTAATATTAAACGTGTGCAATACAGGATGACCAACACTGAGCTCCTGGAATACAGCCAACCCCCAGTGGCAGGAGCCATTCCTCCTAGAACACAGCTCTGTGCACAGAACACATAGGAGGGCATAGGTGTCACCAGTAAAATGAAACACTTACCAACATGTGACCAACCACAAGTGGAGAGACAAAAATAGCTTAGCAAACACTAGGTGAGGAAGAAAGCAAAACTTCTGGGCTTTTTCAAAACGAGGGTATATTTTTAAACTGTCTTACCTGAAACAATCAGTGAGAAAGTGGTATATCAAAGTAAAGGCTGGACCACCCATGAATATGATGGCTTAAATAAGAGAGAATGTTAACCATCCAGACATGGTAAGATGGCTCTGCTGTCTTCGACATGGAGCTTCACTTCTGGCTCTGGGTCTAGAGTGGCTGCTCCCTGCCACCAGCAAGACAGAAAAGATGAAGGGAGCACCCAATTCCATCAAGGCACCTGTTCCTTCTACTCACCTCCTGCAACCACACAGTCTCCACAGCAAAGGGGGCCCAAAAACATAACCTTGTGCGAGGCAGCCATAGACCCAACTACAATTCTATTACTATATAAAAGGGGGATTACAGATATTCAGGAGCACAATCTGCTACAGAGTCTTTTTTCTTTTCCTTTTTTTTTTGGCTACACTGGGTCATCATTGCTGTGTGTGGACTTTCTCTAGTTGTGGCAAGCGAGGGCTACTCTTCGTTGTGGTGCGCGGGCTTCTCATTGCGGTGGCTTCTCTTGTTGCGGAGCACGGGCTCTAGGCACGCGGGCTTCAGTAGTTGTGGTGCATAGGCTCAGCAATTGTGGCTTGCAGGCTCTAGAGCGTAGGCTCAATAGTTGTGGCACACAGGCTTAGTTGCTCCGCGGCATGTGGGATCTTCCCGCACCAGGGATCGAACCCTGGAAGGCGGGGATCAAACCCTGCGCCACCAGGGAAGTCCCTGCTACAGAGTCTTTTCATTTTTCACTTTTAAACCAAAACTTTCATGAATCCTAAGGTAAAGATTCACAGCCCTAAAGTATGATAGGTTTCACAAGAAAGAGCTGGAACTACAAACTGAAGACTGTCTTTCCACATAAGCTATCTAGGAGCAATTGCTAATTATATGTTCAGAATTGAACGATAATATAAAAGACAAGTGTATGAAATTGTGTATACAATTACAGTCATGTTAAATCTATAAGGATCTACATATACAGTGACACATGGGAACAATTGTAATCCACATGTTCTATGATATAAAACTATGAGAAACTGTGCACATTGACAATGATCAGAAAATGATAGAAATATATACATATAATTGTGTTCATGGTAAGATAGTTGTCTGTGTAATTTTCTATAAAGCTTTTTAAGTATTAAATAGGCATTTTAAATACTTGTAACTTTAATTTAAGGTACAAAGAATGGACAGGGTACATTTCAAGAAGGATGCAAAGTTTTACTCATGCTTAGTCCCAAAATAAAAATTAAAACAACAGCCCCCTGAATTTCTTTGGGTCTCTTTTTAATCCCCAGACTCTTGGAGGTTTTTAGTGAACCTCTCCCAAGAACATTGTCCCCAGAGAAAAAGTATGGCAGAGGACACCCTCTTTCATTCTGCCCTGAAGAGGTCTCCTTGACCAGACACCACACTCTATCCCCCACCAAGATTATGTAGGTCACATTTATAGGTGCCAACTACAACCATGTGTGCCTGTGAGTTCCTGAGACCTATGAGGCAGAGAGTAGGTGTTGCATAGACATGGTAACTGAGGGTTTAAATTACTGAGAGTTACATAGCTATATGTTACACAGCTGAGACTCAAACACTTGACTCCAGAAACTGAGTTCTTAACTATTACCTTGTATTATCTACTTTTCCCAAATAATCATCAAGGCTTTACCCTACCCATCCCTACCCCCATTCCCATCTGTGGGGAATTTGACCAATCCCTTCTTATCCTCTCATTTGGAAATTTCACCCTCTGCATTAGATTCTGTGTGATCATGATTTCCCAGATATTGCCTCTTCCCCCTGCCAACCCCATAATTGTCAATGGCATATGCACTCATACACACAAACAGACATACACACCAGACTCTGAAGATACATGCCATCATTGTCTAGGGATGGGAGAGATGGGGACATTGGGGAGTGATAGCTAAAGAATATGTGGCTTCTTTTGGGGGTGATGAATATGTTCTAAAATAGTGGTGATGGTAGCACAACTCTGAGAATATACTAAAAACCATTGAATTGTACATTTTGAATGGGTGAATTGTATGTGAATTATATCTCAGTAAAAGACGGGGTAGATTAGGACTCCTTGAAGACATGGCTGATTCTATATCTGAGATAGAGAAAATACAAGGACAGTCCAGAATATCTTCTTGTGCCAGCAAACGATGAGTTGCTCAAAGATTGGTGGATCTCCATCAGTGAAAGGACACAGCTTGAAAGGAATCCCACCAGCCAAATCTGGGACAACTGCAGCATCAAAAGGAATAATGCCAGTAATGATACTAACATTTCAAATTTTTTTTAAGCCAATGAAAAACTAAGTAAATGGATGGCAGATGGTGGCTGCCAGTTTCTCACTCTTGGAGTGGGAGAATACAGATAAGCCAGGGGAGGTGCTAGAAAGATGTATGTGATAAGAGAATAGAGTTGGAGACATCAGTATAAACTCATATTTAGCTTAGTAAAGATACAGATGATTACATATAGAAATATTTAGAAAAGTTTATGTACATGGGTTAGTATACACACATATATTTCCTTGCTCTCTCAGCTGAGTGACTTAGAAGCAATGACATCCCAGTAGCAATGAGCACACTTAGTGCCCAGATCTTGGTTTCTAATATCACTCTTCAGTAAAAGTGGTCCCTGTTGAAATGGCTGATTCTAGGACTGGGATAGCATAGGAAATATACAAGATAAGCCTGAAGGATGTTGCCAATAGCCAAATCTGGATAGAAAGAAAGAAAGAAAGAGAGAGAGAGAGAGAGGAAGGAAGGAAAGAAGGAAGGAAAAAGGAAGGAAGGAAGAAAGGGATATAGGATTATAGCTCAAAGCATAAAATAAATATCCATGAATACTCACTGATATAAATAAATAAATAAGGAGAGAAGAGACATATCACCCAAGCAAAAGAATTTCAAATAATTTATGTACATACTCTGTCCTCGAGGAGGGAGAGCATTACTCTCCACTACTTAAGTGTTGGCTGCATGTAGTAACTTCCTTCCAAAAGGTACAGTATGGAAAGGGGAATAGAAAGACTAATTTTACAGTGGAGAAACCTGACAAACACCACCACAGCCAAGTGATCAAGGTTAACATAAACAGTGATAAGCCATGTTGATAGTATGCATTCTTGATATGATGTGATGAAAATGGCATTTTCCCTCCATGGTCTTCCTCCCAAAACCCATAACCACATTCTAATCATGACAAAAAATATCAGACAAATCCCAACTGAGGGACAATCTAGAAAATACCTAACCAATACTTCTTAAAACTGTCAAGATCATCAAAAATAAGTCTGAGAAACTGTCACAGCCAAGAGGAGCCTAAGGAGACATGACAGCTAAATGTAGTGTGGGATTCTGGCTGGATCCTGCAACAGAAAATGAACATTAGGTAAAAATTAAGGGAATCCAAATAAAGTATAGACTTTAATTAACAATAACATGTCAATGCAGGTTCATTGCTTGTAACAAATGTACCATACTAATGTAGGATGTGAATAATAGGAGAAACTGGGAGTAGGGTATATGGGAACTTTCTGTCCTATGTTCTCGATTTTTCTGTAAGTCTAAAACAGTTACAGAATTTTTAAAAAATTATTAAAACAAAATAGAAGATCGATGCCACAGTCCACCTGGACCCTAATTCAAAGCCAATGAGCCTGTGCTGCCCTGGACTGAGCTGGAAACCTGCCTTGGTCAACTGGTCATTGACACTTCTGTAAGAACTCCATGCCTCTCAGCCAGCTTTCTATTCTAAGCACCCGTTTGCCTTACCCTGCCCCTCAGATCCTTTGAAATTCCCTTCCTCCATCAAGTTCCCCCAGACAAACCCAGGGAACATTTGAATAATGGTGCCTTCCCCACTGAGCCCTAAATCTCTGCTTGGCTATGAGCACGTCTAGGATGAGAATTGTCCATAAAATTCTAAGATTTTAAGGCCAACACCATTGCTCTTTACCTCTTTTAGCCCTCAAAGTTATAGTGTCTCTCTCTTACCACTCAGCCAGGTAGAAAGGGTTCCCGCTCTGTCAGAGTGTGACTGGAAAGCTGTGATTTAGCCCATCCTCTTCAGGTCTTGGGGTTCTTGTGCCTTGTTCCTTATACACTTTTCAACTAGGTAGGAGTTTATTCTGTCTTCTACATCAGTAAAGGAGTCTAAAGAAGATCTATTAGTCAGCTTGGGCTGCCATAGCAAATACCACAAACTGGGCTCGAAGTCCAAGATCAAGGTGTCAGCAGGTTTGGTCTCTCCTGAGGCCTCACTCCTTGGCTTACAGATGGTCATTTTCTAGCTATGTCCTCATACAGCCTCTCCTTTGTGTGTATGCTTCCTTGGCGTCTCTGCCTCTTCTTCTAAGGACAGCAGTCTTATTGAATTAGGGCCCCACTTTTATTATGTTATTAATCTTAATTACCCCTTTAAAGGCCATATATCCAAGTACAGTTTCATTAGAGGTCAGGGCTTCAACATATGAATTTGGGGAGGCACAATAGAGTCTATACCAGAGACTCTTCTTCCTCAGTTCCCTGTAACCAGCTCTGCTGACCTACGTCCCCTTAACCCAGCTCCACACCAGCCTCCTGATTTTAAGCTGAAGATATTTGAGATTCAACAGATGCAGAAAGAAGCTTTCTAAGAACTTCCTTTATCTGACTAAGCAGGAGCTGCTGAGAAATGAGGCTGTCATAAATCCCCTCTTGGAGGTGGGTCTACTCCCAGGAGAGAGACCAAGATAAACATACTGTAAATCCCTTCCTTGGGAAGTTTCACAGCCATGAAGAAGACAAGACCACTCACACCTGCTTAAACCAACATTATCAAAAATGTTCTTATCTTTGGTTTGTTCTCCTTAAAATCCATTTGTCTTTCTTAATGAAACTTTTTTGTTCTTCTCATAGAGGTCCCCTCCCTTTCCCCTTTTAAGTTAGGTCTAAAGCCTCTAACTTGAACCATTTAGGGAGCTAGCTACTTCTTTTGTTAGTTCCTGTATGCACACACATAGAAATAAACCTTTTTTCTCCTATTGATATGTCTTTTGCCAGTTTAATTTGCAGGGCCCCAGGCACTGAAGTAAGAGCATAGGGGGCAAGTTTTTCTTCTCAAACAGTGCCAGCAGCTCTCCCCTCTCGTCCTCAGAGCAAGCGCAAGAGGAGGACTCTGGCTTGTAAACCAATTTGTCAAAGGTCAAAAAACTAGTAAGCTGCAGAGTCCTGTGCAAATCAGCACAAGGAATTTTGTCATAATGTCCTACCTCTCTATTCAAGTTCTCTTCTTTCCCCAGGACACCTAGTTATCTTCATTAATGTCCTTGTCATATTTAGGCAGGTGGCAGTGATAGTGGAGGCGCTGATAGCTTAATACTTTCAAAGAACAGGTATTAGCTAAGCCCTGGCCATTAGGGCTTTCAACAGCTTCAGAGGAAAACAACGGATGACAGTGCAGTTCATCTATCTTTTTGATTAGTGGCTATCCAGAAACAAAAAAAAAAATTTAAAAAGCAACCAAACAGATACTACTTCGCAAGACTTTGTCATGCTGCTCTTTTTGCACTGTCGTATCAGGGTCATAATAGTTTCTTCGTGGACAGAGAGGCTGTAAGGCAAGTAATGTATATTCAGAGCCCTGTGTAGCGCCTCTGGGTGTCCCAACATTTGTGAGGATAGCCATCAAGCTTTTCAGAGGCCAAGTCTCCAGTATGTTAGAAGAAGATTTTTCTACCCTCAGAAAGTGCTTTTGAATCACATTTGTTCTTGTTATTTTCATTATACTAATGATATCTGAATACAAGCTTGCTGTAAGAAGTGATCAAAGCAAAGAGAGGTTTGTAGTAATGAACTCACAACTGATATATGTGTTTTGTTTTTTTAATCTGTTACTCTCATGACTGAAACCAAGGATCAGTACACCTTATTTTATAACTTTTAAAACATTTATATTTTCTCATCTGCCATACCGGGGTAAGAAGAGCCCGCCTTTCCAGGTGGCAAAGAATAAATGAGATAACTTACATAAAAGACCTGCATCATCGGCATTCAAAGTGCCTTTTCATCTCCCCCACAAAGATGCTGGTTACATGGTCAATGTGTAGATAGGGGCGGGGGCTACTTAAGGCAGTTTTGAAGGACGAAAAGGCTACTTTGCCCCCATGTCTCTTTTCTCATGCCTGTCATTATGCCAGCACTATTCCTTAGATTTAAGGGACTGGATATTAGAATTGGACACACTGAGTTTAAATCCTGTTTTTAACACTTTAACTGTAAACATGTAACTGGGTGCGTATGTGGCAGGGGGGACACACCTTATTTTTCCTGATTGGGAAATGTTAACAGTTACAACGTCTGCCTCATAAAGTTCCTGGGGAGGACTAAATGGGATGGCACCCGTGAGGTGCTTAGCACTGAGCGTGGTCCTTCTTTAATTACTAAATAAATATTAGTTATTATGATTAAGACACTGGCTGCCCTTGTTATAGCCATGCCATGGAACAGTAATATATTGTTAGTGAATAACACATTAGCTTGAATTATTTTATCAAATTAAGTAATTCACAGACACCTGGACTTGGAGATACTGGAATGGAACAAAGCTACACCCAGCAGAAGCACAGAGCATAGACTGCTTTAAGTTAGAAGGCAAAACACAGGAAGTGGGCTTTTGGTTGGGTGGGGGTTCGAGGAGCACTCAAACAGGGGTGGACAGATGCCACAAGCAAGGCACACTTTTGTCTTAATTTTTAACTATAGCCAGTTCTGCTGGTTGTCAGGATTTTGCTGCAGAGCAAGGAATCTATAGGGTTTATTATTCTCCTGCCCATGTAAGAAGGTGAATTGTACCTTCAAATGTTATAAACAAAAGACAGATACTCAAGGTGTGTCTCTTGTAGACAGCAAATAGTTGAGTTTTGCTTTCTTAAAATCTACTGTAACAATCTCTGACATCAAGTAGAATGTTTGCTCCATTTATATATTTTTTTTAATTAATTTAGTTTATTTATTTATTTTTGGCTGTGTTGGGTCTTTGTTGCTGCATGTGGCCTTTCTCTAGTTGTGGCGAGTAGGGGCTACTCTTCGTTGCGATGCATGGGCTTCTCATTGCGGTGGCTTCTCTTATTGCAGAGTGCGGGCTCTAGACGCACGGGCTTCAGTAGTTGCAACACGCAGGCTCAGTAGTTGTGGCACACGGACTTAGTTGCTCCTCGGCATGTGGGATCTTCCCGCACCAGGGCTCGAAACCATGTCACCTGCATTGGCAGGTGGATTCTTAACCACTGCGCCACCAGGGAAGCCGCTCCATTTATATTTATTGTAACTATTGATATGGTTTGATTTAGGCCTCCCATATGGCTACTTGTTTTCTGTTTGTTGCATCTGATTTTATTCCTCTAGTCTTGTTTTCCTGCCTTCTTTTGGCTAACTGAATTTCTTAGAATTCCATTTAAATTTCCCTATTGGCTTTTTAACTGTACTTCTTTTTCCCCCTGAACAGTTACCTATGGATTACAATATACATTCTTCATATAGTCTATTTAGAATTAATTTTGTACTGTTCCAAATAAAATGTTAAAAAAAATTGCAACTATATAGGTCTCTTTTTATCTTTACTCATCTTTTATGCTATAGTTGTCATATATATTACATCCATAACAAACACACAATACTTGTTACAATTTTTGCTTTATATAGCAATATGTATTTTAAAGAAATCAAGAGGAAAATAGTTTTTTATATTTTCCCCCATATTTATTATTTCTGGTACTCTTCATTCCATCCTGCAAATCAGAATTTCTACCTGGTATCATTTCCCTTTGACCTAAAGAACTTATTTGGCAATTCTTAAACTGTACATTTGCTAGTCATGAATACTTTCAGCTTTCCTTTATCTGAAAATGTCTTTATTTCAGCTTCATTTTTCAAGGACATTTTCACTGCATATAAAATTCTGGGTTGAGATTTTTTTTCTTTCCTTCAGCATTTTAAAAATGTAGTTCTTCTATCTTCTGGTCTTCATGTTTCTGATGAGAAACCCATTTTCTTTTGTTATTGTTCCCTGTACATAGTGTGTTATTTCTCTGACTGCTTTTAAGATTTTCTCTTTATCTTTTGCTTTTAGCAGTTTGACTATCATGCACCTAGGTTGGCTTTCTTTGTATTTATACTTGGGGTTCTCTGAGCAACTTGAATCTATAAATTTATGTCTTTCCATAATCTTTGAATGTTGGGCCATTTTTTACTTATATACTTCTCTCTGCCTCACTCTTTCTCTTTTTCTTGGATTCTAGCTACAAGTTTGTTAAACATTTTGGTGTTGTCTCCTAGTTCTAAAGTCTTGTGCCTCTGTTCTTTTTCTTTAATCTTTTTTTCTCTGTGTTTTAGATTTGATAGTTTCTATGGATTTACCTTCCAATTACTGACTTTTTCTTCTTTCCTTTCCAATCCGCTATTAAGCCCATCCAGTGAATTTTTTTAATTTCAGAATTGTATTTTTCAGTTCCATAATTTTCCATTTGGTTCTTTTGAGCAGTTTCTATTGCTGAGATTTCTTATTTGATCATTCATTTTGAACATATTTCCATTTAAAAATTTGAGCATTCTTTTGATAGCTGCTTTAAACTCATGGTCTGCTAATCAAAACATCTGGGTGGTCTTGAGGTCAATCTTCATTGTTTATATTTTCTCTTCTGCGGCAGTTCTCAAAGTATGGTTAGCAGACTCCTAAGGTTCCTAAGATGCTTTCTAGGGGTTTGAAAGGTCACAACTATTTTCCTAATGATACTAACATGTTATTTGCCTTCTTCAATACGTCAACATTTGCAATGATGGTACAAAAGCAGTTGTCAGTAAAACTCCTAACATTTTAGAATGAATCAAGGTAGTGGCCCCAAGCTGTACTAGTGGCTAGTTATTTAAGAATTCCCTTGATGAAGCCAGATGAACTATGACTTTCTTCAAATCTCAACCTTTAAATACATGTCTTTTTAATATTCTCTTTAACAAGATGTGAATCATGCATAAATCACTTTTGCTGCATAATGAAGCAGATCGAAAAAGTAGTTGTGTGGTTGGTTGAGTTGTGAACAGAACTAGCTGATTCTTTCATGAAACACCATTTTTAGTTGAAAGGACAATGAGTAGACACACTGGTTATTCAGAATTCAGTATTTTCTAAAATATGAATGAGAGTTTGTCACTTCAAGAAAATTGACAATATTTATTGCCCACAGTAAAATTTGAAATTTCAAGTGAAAATTGGAATTTTTAAAAATTTGTATCTACCATCATGATCGTAAGAGTTTCCTGATATTTAAAGACTTGCCTAATGAGATCAGTAATGATATTAATGACTGTGATTTTTAATATTGAACAATGAAATGAGTCAACATTTGAAAGGTCTGCATAACTTAATGAACCAGGATTTTATAAATGACCAAAGCTAATGTTGTAAAATCATGCGTGGATTAAAGATCCAATAAAAATACAATATAGAACAATGGATTTTAATATAATAGAACATGAAATTTAACAGACTATGATATAGTTTCAGATTCCACATTGCAACAAACCTTTGAGAAACTATCATCTGTCAAATTTTAGTATAGTAGTAAAGAATATCCACAATTATCTGTGAAGTCTATTAAAATATTTCTATCTCTCCAACTATGTGAGGCCAGATTATCTTCATAATGTAAACCAAACTATAATATTGCAATAGATTGGATGCAGAAGCAAACATGAGAATCTTGTTATTTTTCTATCATCAGACATTAAAGAGATATGAAAAAATATAAACAATGCCACTCTCTTCATTAATTGCTTTTATTTTGGAAAACATGGTTATTTTTCATGAAAATATGTTACTTATGCTGACATGTATTGGATTTATTAAATAATAAATCCAATTTTAAAATAATAAATTTTATAAAACGTCAACTTTGATTTTTAATAAGGTAATATCAATAGGTATAATATGCATAGTAAAACCCTGTTGAGGTCCTCAATAATTTTAAAAAGTACAAGAGATCCTCAGACCAAAATGTTTGAGAAGCACTGCTTTTAGTATGGGTCACGTTTCTCTGTTTCTTCATATATCTAATAATTCTGGATTATATTCTGGACATTGTGGTGATATATTATAGAGACTCTGGATTCTATTGTTGCTCTGAATAGCACTGATTATTTTGTTTTAGCAGGCGATTAACTTGTCTGAACACAAACTCTGCCTCTCCTGCCGTGGGCGGTAGCTGAGACCTCCTGTTAGCTCTTTTAGCCTGATCTGTGTTGCTTGGAGTCTGCCAAGCTCATGCACCATTCAGAGGCCAGCCAGAGATTTGGGCAGTGTTTACACAGATAATTTGGGGCATCTGCTCTGTAACTCTCTCCTTTCTGAGATTTCGCCCCTTAACTCTTAGCTTTTGTGGTTGCCCCAAACTTTCTCCTCTGCTTCCTCAGCCAGTACATGTGCAGGTTTCTGAGTTTTATCCACCATACAAACTGAGGCTTGCCCTAGGCAGAAACCCATAAAAGCGGAAGAATAACCCAGTGCTGTACCTTTCTTCTAAGTGTCAATTCCCCTCCAGTTTCTTTCTGTTCTTACCTCTCCAGTGCCTTCATTTAGTTTTTTTCTGTGGGTTTTGTCGTTGTTGTTGTTGTAGTAGCTGTTTGTTTGTTTTTGTCCAGAGGTTACAATTATTATCTGCAAGAAATTTGGTACAATATGAGCTATTCTGCCATTACCAGAAACAATTCCAAACAAGAGGCAAAAAAGACTCAATTGTACTTCTGAGAAAAAAAATGCTTCCTATGTTTCATATCAGAACACATATCAGATCTTTTAGCAAGTCACTTAGAAAATAGAGTTAGGAGGGAAGGGAAACTTTTCCTGTTCCTTTTGTATATACTCTACCCTTAGGATTTTAAAAAATCATATTAATTTATTATTTGACAATTTTTAGATGTAAGGGAAGAAAAAAATGAAGTGAAATTTAAAAGATGTTGCAGAAACTAAGGTCACGTTTGCAGGTAACAGCATGGTGATTGATTAAAAGTATGGTCTCTGGACTCAAACTAAATACATTTCAGTCTCAGTGATGCCTCTTAGCAGTGTGTCCTTGAGAAATGGAGTTTCATATGTAAAATGGAAGAAATAATATTATTTGCTCTCTACAGTTGTTTGAAGATTAAATGAGATAATATATGTAAGGCGCTTAGAGCACATTATAAAAGAGCATATTATAAAAATTCTATAAACCTTAGCTGTTATTATCACTTTTAAGATACAATAACTTTAGCATTGAACAATGATGTCTAAGAGAATATATATTGTGGTAGGAAAAAAAACATTAGGACCTCTGCTTATATTTTTACCTCTTCCTATAACTTTTATTTGTGTATGTTTATATGTATGCATACACACATGTATATATATATATATATATATATATATATATATATATATACATACACACAAAAAGTTACATGTTTAAAATTTTTACCCTATTCCTAATGGTATGTGTGATCTTTTAAAAATTGGAGACTATTGGCTCAGAGTTTTAACTAAAACACAGAAGCATATATTTACAGCATTTTCATTTTCAAAACGAAGTTTCTTTCATGCAGACCACAAAACATTTTCAAATCATTAGTTAATTATTTAAAGTTTGCCAGCCTGTAGTGTGGGATGAGAATATTCCCATTTTGGACCAAGGCCACAAAAGTCAGTGTGCTACATTTATCTGCAACCCCAACACTCAATGCAGGTTCCTGTTTCTAACCACCACACCAAGGGCAGTGTGTTGCCTGGGATGCTTAGTTTATGTTAAGCAACTCAATTTATCAATAATTCAGAAAATGAGACAGACTTTGTTTTGATCAGCAACTTTACTCTAAATGTGTCCTGTAGAAAAATCGTACATGTCATCTCATCTGAAGTCATTTGATAATTATGTATCTCCAAAATAGAAAACCTAGTTAAATTAAATTGGGCCTTGGGAGACATGAAAAAAAGAACATTTGAGTTTCAATCCCTGATAATCAGCAACAGTGCGGGACTTTCTGTGTTTGCCCACAAGTTTGTCATGTGTTACATTTGTGAAAGGCTACCACTCAGGAGGCTGCCCCAGAGTACCCACCGTGGTGGAGCCTCTGACTTTTTTCTGAGAAAATGGCAGTGGTTGTTGTTTAGAAGAAAAGGAAGACATCATCAAAGTTTTGCTGGAAGTAATAAATTAATCACATTGAAAGAGAAAGAGAAGGAGAAAGACCCAAGAATATCATACATATTACACACATTATTTTTTGAGACAATAGAGATGTCCCCTTCAAGTATTAGGTGCTTTGGGGTGTGGATCCTAAGGGAGGGGGTGGAGAGTCTGGAACTCCTTGTGACTGACATCAGTTCTGTGATAGTCAATCTACCAGAGCCCAGCAAATACGCTGGAATCTTCTGACCTTTGGAGTCAAAAGGCATTTTCAGCTCCAAAGAGAAAGCTGACTTGTTTCATAGGAAATATGACTAAGAGTAAGAACATGTGTTTTTAACAAGCACACCACTGAGGTTATGCTACTGGTGCAGAAGTTTAATTAGGTAAAATGTAATCCAGAGCCACATGTCAAATTTTGATAGTTGGGGCTGAGCGCTCTTCTTTTTCAAGTCTGTAGGCCAGGACTGAATTCTCAATTACTTTGAAGACTGTCTGTGGCCTTTATGTATTCTCCCAGGATCAACACCCAATTACTGCTACATTGTAAGATCCAGGAGAACAGCGCCTTGTACATTTTATTGGCCGTGGTATCCCAAGGGCCACTACAATACCTAATACAAATTAGATTCTTGATAATATTTGTTCTTCTTGTTGAACAAATAAAAAAAAGGTCTATGGCTTTCCATGATGTTACTTAGAGCTAGGATCAAACCCCCCAAAATTACTAATTAATTTTAGAAGTATCTCAAGATTCAGCATTTGATTTTTCAATTAGAATTGTAGAGCAGATAATATTAATCTGTTACTGTTGTGCTAATCCTTATAGAATAAATAATTATATCATCATTTCTTTAGTCATATATTTTAAATACTTCATTCTTCAATGGGATCCATTAATTAAATGACAATATTTCAAGTTAAAGAACTTCTCTGAGTCTCATTTAAATAAACTGAAAACCACCACTTCAAGCAGGCAAACATGGGCAAACTTCTCATTTTAAGGTATTTTTAAGTTAAAAAATTAATTTAATTTTTTAGTTTTAATATCACAGATTTGTTTACCTATAAGTATGTCTGACAACCTAAATTCTATGGTCAGTATATTCTTCCGAAAGTAATTTAATAATGTGATCTCTCATAATAAAATTGAATTACTCAGAAAGATCTGCTAAAACTTTGCTGCTAAAAAGTGCAATGATTAACCATCTCAACATTATGTATGCAAGCAGAACACGGGGCTCCAGTACCCAGGTACAGATGGGCCCCACATTCAAGAGCTCCAAGCAGATCAGAACACCACTTATAATATTAAGAATGTCTTTCTACTCTCAATATTGGGTGACTTTGCAAAACTGATAGGCAATTCACACTTTATGTCAGTAGTGCTCAGCCATAGCTGAACATAAGAATTACCTAGGAAGCTTTGAAAGAAAAAAAAAAAAAGCATAAGACACATGACATCTCTTCCTAGATAGAAAGAGTCCTAGAAATCCTAACCGTCCCTTAGGAAGTCTGTTTGTTACCTGGTACCATTTTCTACTGAGGTTTTTTTTTTTTTGCCTGTTCTAGAAAACTCATTTTTTGATCTATAGCTTATGAAACCACCTGTGGGTGGTAATACTGAATAGCTCTGATTAGTTGATGGTATTTAAATCGGAATGTAGAAGAGTGGAAGCCTCTATTGGGGTATATCTAGCCAATAATGATCCAGAGAGAAGAGACTTGCAATCAATGAGGATATTGACAAATGTCCAGGACCTTTAATTTTTTCATGAAGTATGTATTATAGTTGTTACCAAATTACAAGGGTTTTGTGTCTAAATAAAAGCATCAATTTTTGAACAGCTTTGCCTCAATCATTATACATGAATCCAAGTATGTTCTATTCAACCTGAAAAGTAAACAATTACTAAAACATATTGATAACATTTTATCACCACATAATTAATCAGACTTCTCTTTTTGGATCTGACAGTTTTGTTTTAACTGTGGACTAAGATTAAGGAAAGGAAATATCAAAACAAAGTGGTCAAATATTTAATCACAGTAGGATATGAATACATGTCATATTTTTTAAAGACAGGAAATTACTAAGCCAGAAAACCAAGGTTTAAAATTTAGCTTTTTATTTTTTATTTATTTATTTATTTTTTTAATTTAGCTTTTTAGAAATGAGAGATTTTTGTTTAAAAAGATTCAAGAAATTTAGTGCAAAGCTACCAATAGAGAACACTTTCTTGGAAGGTTGACTTTTTGGAAGATAAGAGTTAGCTGTGGGTTTGTGTCCTCCACAGAAGACAAAGAACAAAATTGTTTCCTTTTTCTTTAAAGAGTAGACTGTATATTCAAAGATCAAAATAATTTTTATCTGAACTATTTGCTCTTCTCTTTATTATTCATAAGCTTTTTCAGTTTAAAACATTTTATATGCATTCTTGTTGAAATACACACAAATACATATATGTAGTTAAAATTTTTAAATTTTAACTTCAGTTTTTTAAAATAAATTAGCTTCATGAGTGTAGTATAAAAGGTAATATATTTCACATAAATTTACCATCTTAATTGGAGCTTTGCAGAAAGCAAATATGCATTATAGAATGATTGATCACTTTTATAATCCATCTATATTTATGCAGTCTAATCACCAAAGATTTTGGGTGACAATGTTATACATTAAGTTAATTTACTATTAGTCAGACATCTTAAAGTCAGTTAAAGATCTCAAAAATTGGGAGAGTTCCTAAGATGGCAGAGTAGAAAGACCCTGAGCTCATCTCTACTCACTGGCACACCAAAATTACAACTATTTACAGAACAGCTATTGATGAAAAAGACTGTAACCTACCTGAAAAATCTACAACTAAAGATATAAAGAAGGAACCATAACGAGACAGGTGAGAGGGCCAGAGACTAAAAAGAAATGAGGACAATTTCAGAGATCACTGGGACAACATCAACTGTACTAACATTCGCATTATAGGGATCCAAGAAGGAGAAGAGAGAAAGAGGCAGAGAACATATTTGAAGACATAATAGCTGAAAACTTCCTTAACCTGGGAAAGGGAACAGACATCCAAGTTCAGGAAGCACAGAGAGTTCCAAACAGGATCAACACAAAAAGGACCACACCAAGACATATTGTAATGAAAATGGCAAAAAATTAAAGATAAAAAGAGAATATTAAAAGCAGCAATGGAAAACAAAAAGTTACAAGCTAAGGAACTCCCATAATGCTATTGCTGACTTTTCAGCAGAAACTCTGCAGGCCAGAAGGGAGTAGCATCATATATTTAAAATGTTGAAAGGGAAAAGCCTACAATCAAGACTACTTTACCCGACAAAGCGCTCATTCAGATTTGATGGAGAGATCAAAATTTTACAGGTGAACAGAAGCTAAGAGAGTTCAGCACCACCAAACCAGCTTTACAAGAAATGTTAAAGGGACTTCTCTAAACAAAAAAGAAAAGGCCACAACCAGAAACATGAAAATTAGGAAAGGAAAAAGCTCATCAGTAAAGGCATATATACAGTAATGGTAATAAATCGACCACATACAAAGCTAGTAGGAAGGTTAAAAGACAAAAGTAGTAAAATCATCTATATCCACAATAAGCAGTTAAGTATTCACAAAACAAATGGATATAAAATGTGATGTCAAAAACAGTAATCATGAAGGCAGGAGAGTACTAAAGCAGGGTTATTAAAATGTGTTTGAAATTAAGAGATTAGCAGCTTAAACTAATCACTTATATATATATAAAGATTGCTATATATAAAAACACAAATATGTGGACACTAAAAAATATGCTACTAAACAACCAATGGGTCACTGAAGAAATCAAAGAAGAAATTAAAAAAAAAAAATACCTGGAGAAAAATGAAAACAAAAACACAATGATCCAAAATCCGTGGGATGCAGCAAAAGCAGTTCTAAGAGGGAAGTTTATAGCTATATAAGCTTACCTGGGGAAAAAAGAAAAATCTCAAACAACTTAAGCTTACCCTACATGAAATAGAAAAAGAACAAACAAAGCCCAAAGCTAAAAGGAGGAAAAAATTATAAAGATCCGAGCAGAAATAAATTAAATAAAGACAAAACAAAAATAGAAAAGATCAATGAAATTAAGAGCTAAATTCTTTAAAAAGATAAACAAAATTTATAAAACTTTAGCCAAACTCATCAAGAAAAGAATAGAGAGGACCCAAATCAATAAAATCAGAAATGAAAAAGTAGAAGTTACAACTAACACCACAGAAATACAAAGGATCTTGAGTGATTACTACAAACAACTATATGTCAGTAAAATGGACAGCCTAGAAGAAATGGACAAATTCCTAGAAATGTACACTTGCCCAAGACTGAACCAGGAAGAAAGAGAAAATATGAACAGACCAATTACCAGTAATGAAATTGTATCAGCAATAAAACAAAAACAAAAACAAACAAAAATACTCCCAGCAAACAAAAGTCCAAGACGAGATGGCTTTACAGGTGAATTTTACCAAATATTTAGAGAAGAGTTAACACCTGTCCTCATACTATTCTAAAAAATTGCAGAGGAAGGAACACTTCTGAACTCATTCTATGAAGCCGGCATCACCCTAATACCAAAATCAGACAAAAATATCACATGAAAAAGGAAATTTCAGGCCAATATCACTAATGAACACAGATGCCAAAATCCTCAACAGAATATTAGCAAATAGAATCCAACAACACATTAAAAGGATCATGCAGGCTTCCCTGGTGGGGCAGTGGTTAAGAATCCCCCTGCCAATGCAGGGGACACTGGTTCGAGCCCTGGTCCAGGAAGATCCCACATGCCACGGAGCAACTAAGCCCGTGCGCCACAACTACTGAGCCTGCGCTCTAGAGCCTGCAAGCCACAACTACTGAAGCCCGTGCACCTAGAGCCCGTGCTCCGCAACAAGAGAAGCCACCACAGTGAGAAGCCCGTGCACCGCAACAAAGACCCAATGCAGCCAAAAATAAATAAATTTTTTTAAAAAAGAGCCCTTTTAAAAGTCATGAGGGACACAAAATAATGTAAAGAAAAAAAGAAAAAGGATCATGCACCATGATCAACTGGGATTTATCCCAGGGATGCAAGAATGATTCAATATCTGCAAATCAATCAATGTGATACACCACATAAACACATTGAAGAATAAAAACCGTATGATCATCTCAATAGAGGCAGAAAAAGCTTGTGATAAAATTCAACATCCATTTATGATAAAAACTCTTCAGTAAGTGGCCATAGAGGGAACATACCTCAATATAATAAAGGCCATATATGACAAACCCACAGCTAACATTATACTCAATGGTGAAAAAGCTGAAAGCATTTCCTCTAAGATCAGGAACAAGACAAGGATGCCCACTTTCACCACTTTTATTCAACATAGTATTGGAAGTCCTAGCCACAGCAATCAGACAAGAAAAAGAAATAAAAGGAATCCAAATTGGAAAGAAAGAAGTAAAACTCTCACTGTTTGCAGATGACATGATACTACACATAGTAAATCCTAAAGATGCCACCAAAAACTACTGGAGTTTATCAATGAATTCAGTGAAGCTGTAGGATACAAAATTAATATACAGAAATCTGTTGTATTTCTATACACTAACAATGAACTATCAGAAAGAGAAATTAAGGAAACAATCCCATATACAATCGCATCAAAATACCTGTACTGGGAAAACCATAAAACACTGATGAAAGAGATTGAAGATGACACAAACAGATTAAAAGATATACCATGTTCATGAATTTGAAGAATTAATATTATTTAAATGAACTTACTCCCCAAGGCAATCTATGGATTTGGTACAATGTCTATCAAAATACCAATGTCATTTTTCATAGAACTAGAACAAATAATCCTAAAATTTATATGGAACCACAAAAGACCCCAATTTGCCAAAGCAATCTTGAGAAAAAAGAACAAAGTTGGAGTATCATGCTCTCTGACTTCAGGCTATACTACAAAGCTATAGTAATCAAAACAGCATGGTACTGGCACAAAAAGAGATATATAGATCAATGAAACAGAATAGAGAGACCAGAAATAAACCCATGCACTTATGGTCAATAAATCTATGATAAAGGAGGAAAGAATATACAATGGAGAAAAGACAGTCTTTTCAATAAACGGTGCTGGGAAAATTGGACAGATAATGTAAAAGAATGAAATTAGTCACACCATATACAAAAATAAACTCAAAATGGATTACTGACCTGTATGTAAGACCTGAAACCACAAAACTCCTAGAGGAAAACAAAGGCAGAACGCTCTTTGACATAAACTGTAGCAATTTTTTTTTTGATCTGTCTCCTAAGGCAAAGGAAACAAAAGCAAAAATAAACAAATGGGACCTAATTAAACTTAAAAGTTTTGCACAGCAAAGGAAACCATTGATAACATGAAATGATAACCTACTGAATGAGGGAAAATATTTGCAAATGATATGACCGATAAGGGATTATTATCCAAAATATATTAATATACATAAATATATTAACAGCTCATACAACTCAATATCAAACAAACAAACAACCTGATTAAAAAATGGGCAGAAGACCTGAATAACATTTCTCCAAAGAAGACATACAGATGGCCAACAGGCACATGAAAAGGTGCTCGACATTGTGAATCATCAGAGAAATGCAAATCAAAACCACAATGAGATATCACCTCACACCTGTCAGAATGGTTGTCATCAAAAAACAAAACAAAACAAAACACAAATAGCTAATGCTTGCTAGAATGTGGAGAAAAGGGAGTCCTTGTACACTGTTGATGGAAATGTAAATTTGTGCAGCCACTGTGGAAAACAATATAAAGTTTCCTCAAAGAAACTAAACATAGAACTATCATATGATCCAGCAATTCCACTCCTGGGTACATATTTGAAGAAAATGAACACACTATTTTGAAAAGATACATGAACCCCAATGTTCATAGCAGCATTATTTACAATAGCAAAGATATGGAAGCAACCCTAGTTAGTGTCTATCAACAGATGAATGGATAAAGAAGGTGTGGTATATATATACAATGGAATACTACTCGGCCATAAAAATGAATGAAATTTTACCATTTGCAACAACATGGACGGACTTATTTTATGCTTCATAAAATATGTCAAACAAAGACAAATACTGTATGTTATCACTTATATATGGTACCAAAAAAATTAAACAAAATAGGGAATATGACAAAAAAGAAACTAGCTTACAGATATAGAGAACAAACTAGTGGTTACCAGTCATGAGAGGGAAGTGGGGAGGGGCAAGGAAGGGGTAGGATCTCAAGAGGTACAAACTACTATGTATAAAATAAATAAGCTACAAGGATATATAATATATTCACAGCACAGTGAATATAGTCAATACTTTATAATAACTATAAATGGAGTATAATCTATAAAATTTTGAATCACTATGTGGTACACCTGAAAGTGATATAATATTATAAATCAATTATACTTCGATTTTAAAAATATCTTAAAAATTATATCTAAAGTATAAATATAATCATTGTTGATTTTAAAAATCAAAAGGATGACGTTTAAAAATCATATACATATAGTGGAAGTGAAATAGCCAAGTTAAAATGATTGGCACTATTATTTGAAGTTTATAAGAACCAATTCTTTTATAAAACAACAGTTATTCTTTAATTTAGTTAAATATGTATGTTTATATTTTCATGCCTTAAAATATTTTTTGTAAACAATAATTTATCTGACCCATAAGACCAATAGAGGAAATTTAGAAAGTTTAAAATAATAAGATTAGAGATATGATATACAGCAATTTTTGAACCCAAATTTGCCAAACTAATAAATTTGTCCAAGGATTCATGTAAAATAGGAGTATTATTCATGCAATTTGCAGTACCATTTATAAACTTCTGCATTTACAGAACAAATTTTAGAGCCAATTTAACCTATGTTTAATAGTACTAACTTTTAAAAGTTTTTTCTCTGCTTTTTGATTTATCTAGTTATGGAATGAATTTGTCATTGTTATGGGCTCTCTCTTGGCCACTTTGGTTAGAGAAAGGCTTATCTTGAAACACCAGCACTCTTCAAACCTTGGAAGTTTATTTTGTAACACACCCTATTTTTTATTTTTGTTTTTCATTTTTGTACTCTGACCTATTTTTAATTGGTGCTTCTTAAATCTCTATTGGACCAAAATACAACAAACTAGTGAATATTAAAAAAAGGAAACAGACTCACAGACATGGAGAACAAATTAGAGGTTGGGTTCAGAAAGGGAAAGGGGGAGGGGAAACATAGGGGGAGGGGATTAAGAACTACAAACTATTATGTATAAAATAAGCTACAAGATATATTGTACAACACAGGGGATATACCCAATATTTTATAACGATTAATGGAGTATAACCTTAAAAATTGTGAATCACTATATTATACACCTGTACCTTATATAATATTGTACATCAACTATACTTCAATTTAAAACCAGCAATTTCTAAGAAAAAGAAATCTCCATAGACAAATGAGTCAAAGGAACTTCATGTACCTCTTGCCTGGAAAGGAGGGGAGGGAGACGCGTCATCTGAGTGCATGAGCCAGGTCCTCTGTCCCTTCCTGCACGTGACAGCTTAACTGTCCAGTGTGTCTCTGTCATTTTTTGTGTGTCAGCAGGTCCCATTACTGGAGAGAGATGGCTGGATACCTGCAGGAGTGGCCTTGACATTGCAGACCTAGTGGGACAGCAATTGCTAACCCTGAGTTTATAACCACGGTGGTGAGACAATATTCCTTCACTCTGTATAGTATCTGTCTGTAATCCGTCTGCTGTCTCTGGCTCAGTTTACCTCCTCTGATAATTTCATTTCTCCCTTGACGGATGAAGGGCTTACTTCCTTGGATAGCTGTTAATACAGCTTCCTTGTTTAGACAAGATCGGATGTGTTCAGGATGGTGTGGCCGTAGACCAGCTTCCTTATTTAAAGGAATGTGTCTGTGTTCTGCTCTTGTTATCAAAGAATTTGTTCCTGAGTTTCCTAAGGCTTTCGGAACTCAATTTGTTATTTTCTTGGCGATAATGTGTTCTTGTCTGATTAGTGTACTTACTTTCTGAGTTACTTTGACCATTACTTCCTGTTATAGGGCTCCAGATATTTCCTTTAAAGTGTTAATTGGACTACCCTACCATTACTTGGAACCGTTGTGATTTTTAGTTATACTTCTCTGCCCTATTGCCATCAACTTCTCAGTTTATAGTCTGCCAGTTGCAGACCAAATAGTGACAGTGCTTGGTATTGTTTAGAAATAAGTGTAAATATGTTGCCAATTACATCTTCAGTTATAGCTTGTAATTGAGCAAACTTGATACATTTCCCCAACCTTTGGTTGACTGTGGTCTCAGTGGTGGGTGGAGAGCAGGGGCCTTCCAGGCAAACCCGTGGGGTATCAGCCCAGCACTTCCGTCAGTAAGCCAGGCCAGAGAGGGCCCAGGTGCCCAGTGGGCCCTCCCCTCTCCCTCTATGAGCTCTGTGAGACAGCAGCAAGCCCCCTTTCAGGGAGGACGTGGCTTCACACAGGAATGCAGTGGCCCAGGTTCTGGTTTGGCCTGCTCTATGATGTACCTCTTAATTTTGTGTGAGTAAAGAGCCTGGCTCCCCCCAGGTCTGGACTGGGGTACATCAAGCCCATTGCACTAGCATTTGTCAGTGTTTTGGATAGTTTCAAGTTATCGTCTCAGGTTGTTCTAACACCCAATATGTTGTCAGAGCAAGTGTGCACACATGCGAGAAATTGGTGTCTATTTAGATTCAGAGCGGGACAGATTTTTAGTCCTAAAGCCTATTTGCTGATGTGAAACCGAGACAAGAAAACATGGTTATCAAGCATAGTGTCTTCCAACTCAAGGGAAGGGATTGGTGGGGGTGAAGGGCTTGCTTAGCTCATTCAAAGGCCATCTTGCTGTTGTGAGGTTCAAGTTTCCTGGATCTTCCCATAACAGAGGGGTGGCCAGAGGTTAGATATATATCTCCAACAACTGAATGTACCGTTGGCTTTGTGTGGTCTTCTTGTCAGAGTGGAAGATCCTTTATTTTTATTTTTATTGTATAACATCTGGTACCAAACCCCTTCTTCTGATGATGTCTGAAATTTTTATTGCTGTTTTGGTTGTTTGAATTTTTTTTTTTTTTTTTTTGGCTGTGTCAGATCTTAGTTGCGGCACTCGGGATCTTCGTTGCAGCGCAGGCTCTTTTTGTTCCAGCTCGCAGGCCTCTCTCTAGTTGAGGCCCGTAGGCTCAGTAACTGCGGCACGCAGACTTATTGCCCCGCAGCACGTGGGATCTTAGTTCCCTGACCAGGGATTGAACCTGTGTCCCCTGCATTGGAAGGCAGGTTCTTTACCACTGGACCACCAGGTAAGTCCCACTTGTTTGGATTTTTTTCCCTCAGTCCCTTTCCATTCTTTTTCTTCCAGGTATGTAATAAGTGAAAGAGGTTTTTTTTTGATGACCAATGGATCTCCAAAGTTTCCCAAGAAAGAGAGAAAAAGAATAAGAAGGAACTACTATATACCTATTAGAATAATTGAAATAAAAAATACTGACACCACTAAGCGCTGGTGAGGATACAGAGCAACTGGAACCCTCAGACATTGCTGGGGATGCAGAATGGTGCAGCTGCTGCGGAAAAGGGTTTGACAGTTTCTCGTATAGTTAAACACATACTTCCCACTCTTGGTTGGCAACCTCACTCCTGGTTTTTTACCCTAGGAAAATAAACACTTCTTTTCACACCAAAACTTGCACAAAGCTTTACCTGTAATAGCCAAAAACTGGAAACAACCTAAGTGTCTTTCAGTAAGTGAGTGGATAAACAGACTGTGGTACAAACATACCATGGAATTGTGCTCAGCGATGAGAAGAAACACATGACTGATACACAAAGGACTGGGGTCGATCTCAAAGGCATTATGCTGAGTGAAAGTAGCCTGGCTCAAGAGGTTAAATATGGTGTGATTCCACTCGTAAGACATCCTTGAAAAGACAAAAACTATAGTGATGGCTTGCCTTGGAGTAGAATTTGTTTCTTTCACTCTGCTAATTCAGTATGTTGCTTAAGATTTGACTAAATTCTTTATTCATTTAATTCTGATCTGGTATAAGTTCCTCATTTTTCTGATGAGTGATGGATCATGAGCAGTATTTTCAGGTTTTGCAGAAGCGATTTTGCTCGATCATAATGTTCCTCCTTGTGTGCTCTGGGCAGAGTTGGGAGGTCAGAGTCCTCCAGGGTCGGTTCCCAGGGGTGGGCAGTTGCAGCCTCAGCTTGATTTCTGCCACACACCTCTGCTAATCCACATTAGTCACAGCTCCCACTAAGACCGAAACCATCTCCTTTGATTTGGGATTTGGGTTTTTTTGTTTTTTATATTTTTCCTTACAGATTTGATCAGGCCTCCATTGGGTTTTGACCTGGATTTATTTCTGATCTCTTGTGTAATGCCTTTTCTACACTAGACCATGAGTCAGTTTTTCATAGTCCCCTTAGGTTGGAGGTTTTCCTCTTAAGTATTGCTTTAATTTCAGAGAACATTTCTCCAGTGTGAGCTGGTTAACTTCATGGAGAGTCATCCCATATTCATTGCCAACTGGATACTACCAGCCAAGTGGTCCCAGAGGTCCTGGCACAGAAGGTGCCAAATGTAACTACTCCAAGCACTTCGTTTATTGAGTCAGTTTAAAACACACGGCGAGAAGCAAGGGGGAAGATAGAGGGTTAGTTAACGGACTTGGGGTAAGGAGCAAACAAGTTGGGAAGGCCATACTCTGAATCCTGCTGACACAATGTTTATGTTGCCTGTCTGTCTCTGTGGTGTCAGTGTCCCTGTTGTGATGCTAGAGGACTGGAATTGAGAGTTGAGCAAGGAGGTGCAATCAGAGAAGGTGGCTGTAGCCAGTGGGACAAGGATGTCTGTCCCCATTACTGTTTGCCAGTTAGTTTGCTGAGCAGCTACAGGTTTTAGTTGCATTTCTTAGACGGAGGACACATAGAGCTATAAAGCTATAAAACCTCATGAATCTTTCATGCCTCAGGCCCTCATGGATATTTATAGTCATGAATTTTAGGTTTCTCTGAGTCTTTCCATTCCTTCTCTATCTGTGTTTAGCACACAAAGACTCTGCTTGGGAACTTCTTCTCGTTATCTACATATCCTAGGAAGTTTGCCAATATCTTCCACTCTACTTGCTTACTAGCTACTTGTCTATACTTATGTCTTACATCTTTACTTACTTGTCTATCTTACTTCTTTCCTCCTCTCCATTTATTTTCTTGTCTTCTATAGCATCATTGAATATTAACAAACAATACAAAAGTGCACATTGCACTACATTACCCCCAGCCCCACCTGTTGAGACATAGGGCAGGGGGTAGGGAGTCAATGTCCATGTTCGTGTTACCTCGGGTTTTCCTCTGTTACAGATCACTGTTAGGGCTATTAGCAAATATGGCTTTCCATCTGCAACCCAATAGGCTTGCCAGTGCTGGGCTCCAGAATGAGACCTACTTACCTGTCAGTACTGGACAACTGGTTGGCTGTTATAACTATTTGCCTCCCCATCTTTGGGGGAAACCTGGTCCCCTAACACTCAAGGAACTTAGAAGCAGAGAAAGCACACTTCTCAGATAGGTAGATCCTAAAGAGAGACAGAAAAGGAAGGGGCTAAGCCACAAACCCTTAGTTTCTTTTTCCCAAATGACCATCAGATGGGTTCCTCCTCTTCCCTGGGGCGAAGGAAAGAGTGGGGAGGTGAGAGAGGCCGGGTGTGTCATCCCAGGGAGCTCCCTCCATGTAGAGACCAGAGGAGTGATGATGGGAAGTGTTTGCTTCCAACCTCTGGCCCTTAGTCACCACAGAGTCTTATCAAATCATATTATTCCACTGAGGTATTTTATTGATTGCTATTTCTGTTCAAGTATTTCATTTATTGCCTTAAAATAGCATTCAAGTCCTTATTTTGACATTTAAAATAGCTCCAGCTTTCTTCTTAAGAATAAGAGCTTTCAGCATCACTAATCATTAGAGAAATGCAAATCAAAACTACAATGAGGTATCACCGCACACCAGTCAGAATGGCCATCATCAAAAAAATCTACAAACAATAAATGCTGGAGAGGGTGTGGAGAAAAGGGAACCCTCTTGCACTGTTGCTGGGAATGTAAATTGATACAGCCACTATGGAGAACAGTATGGAGGTTCCTCAAAAAACTAAAAATAGAACTACCATACGACCCAGCAATCCCACTACTGGGCATATACCTTGAGAAAACCATAATTCAAAAAGAGTCATGTACCACAATGTTCATTGCAGTTCTACTTACAATAGCCAGGACATGGAAGCAACCTAAGTGTCCATCAACAGATGAATGGATAAAGAAGATGTGGCACATATATACAACGGAATATTACTCCATCATAAAAAGAAACGAAATTGAGTTATTTGTAGTGAGGTGGATGGACCTAGAGCCTGTCATACAGAGTGAAGTAAGTTAGAAAGAGAAAAACGAATACCGTATGCTAACACATATATATGGAATCTAAAAAAAAAAAAGTGGTTCTGAAGAGCCTAGGGGCAGGACAGGAATAAAGATGCAGATGTAGAGAATGGACTTGAGGACACGGGGAAGGGGAAGGTAAGCTGGGCCAAAGGGAGAGAGTGGCATGTGCATATATACACTACCAAATGTAAAACAGATAGCTAGTGGGAAGCAGTCACATAGCACAGGGAGATCAGCTCGGTGCCTTGTGACCACCTAGAGGGGCGGGATAGGGAGGGTGGGAGGGAGACGCAAGAGGGAGGACATACGGGGATGTGTATATATGTATAGCTGATTCACTTTGTTACAAAGCAGAAACTAACACACCGCTGTAAAGCAACTATACTCCTATAAAGATGTTAAAAAAAAAAAAAAGAATAAGAGCTTTAAATAGCCTTATCTCTCTAAGTGTACCATGTACTGAGTTCTCCCCTCTGGCTCTGTGCCTCTTTGAGCGCTTTGTAGGCACTGGTTCTTCATATGGCCTATTATTTCTGGCCAATGTCTTGAGATGGTAAAACAGAATTTACTTGCTCTCCTCCCCCTAAGTTTCTTAAAACTTTGTTCCTTAAGCAGTGCAGCTACACAAGAAATAAAGTTAATACGATCAAGAATGAAATTTAAGTTCAAGGAAAAGGAAATAGATTTAAAATCAACTGTGAATAATACATGTATATATGTGTATATCCACTTAAAAATAATTGGTATTAAGTACATAAATTGTTTAGTCATACCATTTTGTAAATGGAAAGTACCTTAGGGGCTGTCTTGTCTAAACTCTTCATTCTTTTTTTTTTTTTTTTTGCTGTACCTCGCTGCTTGCAGGATCTCAGTTCCCCCAACCAGGGATCGAACCTGTGCCACCTGAAATGGAAGCACGGAGTCCTAACCACTGGACAACCAAGGAATTGCCTAAGCCCTTCAGTTTATAAGGAAGGAAACTGAAATCTAAAGAATCTGATTCTTGTCAATCAGAATAAATTTGAGAAGCAGTATGTGGTCCTGACTCTTTCCAATTTACCAAAATATTTACTCTGACTATGGAGTTGGCTCCAGCATCACAAAGCAAGGCGTGAATAAGCAAAAATCTCAAAAGAACTAATGCCAGCGATATAGACACTCATTTTCAAAGAAAATTATTATTTAGACTTTTTATTGTAAAAAATTTCAGAAAAGTAGAGAGAGTAATAAAATACACCCATCACTTAGTTTTAATACTTGTTAACTGTAACAGTCAGAAAAGGCTACCTTATACTTTAGTAACAAACAACCACAGTGGGTTTACAGTGGCCTTTAAAGCACATTCGGCTATATGTTCAACATAGGTTGGTGGGAAGAGCGGGGCTTTGTACTTCATTTAGGCATCACTTGGGGGCCCAGGTTGACAGAGACTCCATAATGTTATGATACCAGCATTAAAACAAGAGGCTTCTGAGTTTGCTGTGACACAGGCTAATAGCAGTCTGGAGAGTCAATACAGGTGATTAAATGTTTGCCTCTGAAGTACCTCATTACTTCTGCACACTTTCCATCTGCCAGATCTAATAACTTGGCCACTAATATATTAGCTTCAAGAACGTGGGGGAGTGTAATTCTCCAGGCATTAGAAAGTAGGGGCAACCAGATATTGGTGAACATTAGTGCTGTCTGATTCTGCTCTATTTGCTTTACTAATTTGTAGGGAGCAGGTTGGAATATTTTAATGTAAGCTATAGACATAGCATTTGCCCCTAAATATTCTACAGAATCAGGACATCTTCCCATTTTTTCTACAGTATTACAATGTGAATTATAGTCATTATGGCAAGTCACCTCTAAATACTTCAGTATGCATTTTTTTAAAATTAAGCTTTCACTTTATAATCACATAATTATTATCATACCTAACAAAATTAATAACTCCCCAGTATCTCCAATATCAATTCATAGTTAAGTTTTCCAATTATCTCAAAACCTGCCTTTTTGGGTACACACTAGGGTCCAGTTAAGGACTGTACATTGCATTATTATGTCTAGAATAATCTCTCTTAATAAAACATAGTCCCCTCCTGTGCCCACAGTTATACTGTGTCCTGTGTACTGGATATAGTTGTACTGTAGAAGGTCCCACCTCCTGATTTCATCTGTTTGTTTCCTGTGGAGCCACTTCCCTTTCTCCTTTACCTGTATTTATCCATAAACCAGATGGTAAGTAGAAAGGCTTCATTAAACTCAGGTTAACCATTTTGGATGAGGACACCTCCCAAGTAATAGCATAAAGTTCATATTGTTCCACCAAAGGAGGAGCCACTCTCTGGCTGCCCACTCTCAGCGATGCTAACGCAGATCACAGCCAGGTCCTTCCATTGAGTGCTGCATTGCGCCCTTTCCAAAAAGAAATCTGCACAGTGATGTTTTGGCACCATGTCAGTTCCCCACTAAGCCTCACAGGAAAACGTTTTAAGATGTAATATTCATTTCCATTTTCAACTCTCCCAGGGAGTGACATTTCAAAGAAATACAGAGAAGCTGTATTTATTTATTTGCTGAAAATTAAGCAAGTCAAAGTAGAGAACTCGCTGTTTGAAAGTCTCAAGTCAGCAAGGGGAAAGATCTAAATTCTATTTTAAATGCCTCTCTGTCCAGTTTTCTCATGTGGCTGTGTCTGGCTTTTGTGACACCCAGGCCTCTTGGTTTTGCTCCTCCCGCTCTGGCCTCTCCTTCTAGTGTTATTTACAGACTTCCTCCTGATGCTGAGTGGGCACCTCAGGGTGCTGACCTAGGTGCTGTCTCTTTGTTCCTGACATACCTTCTTGGGAAGATATTATCCACATCCGTGGCTTTAACTGCAGCCTTTGCACTGGTAAGTCACACATTTCGGTGTATTAGTCAGGATTCTCTGGAGAAACAGAAACAGAACCAATAGGAAGTATACATATATATATACACACATATACACACACATATGGAGGGAGATAGAGATTTATTATAAGAATTGACCCACGCAATTATGGAGGCTGAGAAGCCCCAAGATAGGCTGTCTGCAAGTTGAAGACCCAGGAAAGCCAGTGGTATAAATTCCAGTCCGAGTCCAAAGGCCTGAGAATCAGAGAAGCTGATGGTATAATTCCCATTCTGAAGACAGTAGAACAACCCCAGCTTAGGTAGTCAGGCAGAGAGCAGATTCTCCCTTCCTCCTCCTTTTTGTTCTATTCAGGCACTCAATGGATTGGCTGAGGCCCACCTGCATTGGGGAGGGCAATCTGCTTTACTTAGTCCTCTGATACAAATATTAATCTCATCCAAAGGCACCCTCACAGATACACCCAGAAATAATGTTTAGCCGAATACCTGGGTGCCCTATGATTCAGTCAAGTTGACAATAATATTAACCACCACGCTCAGTATACCTGACCACTAGGCTAATACAGTGGCCTCCCCACCTTCAACTTGTTCAAAACCATGTAGCAACATTGAAAAACTGAACTCACTCTGTAACTCAGATCTTTCCAAGAATAGCTCCTTCCAATTGTGTATAACTACTCAGGTGTTTCTCTCAAGCTTCTTTCTACTTATTAGCAGCGAAAAAATGTAACCAAATATCTACTCCATGTTAAATTTAGCCTGATCCACAAAACTATAGAGACAGTAAAAAGATCAGTGGTTTTCAGGGGTTAAGGGATAGGGAGCAATGAATAGGCAGAGCACAGAGGATTTTTAGGGCATTGAAACTATTTTGTATGGTACTATAATGGCGGACACATGTCATTAGACATTAGTTCAAACTCACAGAATGTACAAAACCAAGAATAAGCCCTAAGGTAAACTACAGACTTTGGTTGATAATGATGTGTTCATATAGGTTCACTCATTGTAACAAATGTACCTCTCTGATCGGGAATGTTGATAGTATGGGAGCCTGTGCTGTGTGGGGTCAGAGGGTATATGGGAAAACTCTCTGTACTTTCTGCTAAATTTTGCTGTGATGTAGCTGCTCTAAAATACTGTTCTAAAAAATACTCTATTTTCAAAAACTAGAAAAAAAATTAGCCGAATCCAATAATTTGAACAGCCCTTCTTAGCCTCTTGGATTACCATCTCCTCCGTTCTGCCAACATGGCATCCCAAGTGGGGAGAGATCTCCAGAAGTCATGGCAGAGGAAAGCGCTGAGGTTGGCCGTGGTAGTCCTCAGTCTCTTCTGGTGTTTGGAGTGGTGTTCTTCTCCAGAAACTGGCCGGTCTTCTCTACTGTGCTTTATGTGGGTGCCCTTGTTGACCTCCTAAGTTCCTTCTTGGAAAAAAAGAAGGTATTAGGCACAAGATAGAATGTAATCATGCCATGGAGCAGCCATACCTGGATGACTATGTGTTACCTCACTTCATCTAAAATATAGCAAACTGAAGAGAAGGCTAAAAAAAACCCAAACTGAAGAGAAAGGTGATCAGGATGTCAAAGGGATGCGGTAACATGCAGATGCATTTTCTTATCTTTTCAGCATCTTTCTTATCTAAAATCTAATGGAGAGCTGGTCAGTTTTTGTTTTAAATAAAAAATTTTGAGACAGAGGTCATCTACCTTATCTATGTCTTTTCCCCCACAAATAAAACATCTTTGCTGTTTATATATGAAGGTAAAAATTCTTACTTAATTCAGTTCAATCAATCTTTTTTAAAACAATATAACAAAAAAAAAACAAAAACAAAAACAATATAACATCATGAAGAATGTTTTACACATATTTGTTCAGATTTTAATAAAAGTTGCTACCATTTATTCAGGGCATTCATTATTTTAACTTCTTAGGCACCCCACAAGAAAACTGAGACTTTGAAAGATGAAATAAGTTACCCAAAGACACATAAGTAAAAAGTGATGGAGCTAGAATTGTATCCCAGACCTGTTTGATTACCAAGGTTGTACTTTCCTCGAATACCCACCTTTTGATTATGATTTCTCCAGGCTGCCTCTCCCACCAGGCAGGCTATTACCCTCATTTGATATAGCTTGCATGGAGCTGTAACTCCATTTCTGCCTAACTTTCTAAAATATATCTGTGATCATAACACCAGTGACTGTTACACACTTATGATTCAGGGTACTTTGCTAAGTGTTTGATGTACCTCTCTCAGCAACCTATGGATGTTTGTATTTTAATCCTCATTTTTGATAAAGAAAAGGAAACTGGAAAAATTAAAGGGAAGCAACGTGCCCACAGTTCTATAGCCAGTGAATCCTAGAGCTGGTGCCTGAGCTCCTGAACTGTGCTGCTTCTGATCACTAAACATTTTCAGTGGTAGTTTTCCAGAGTACGGTACTGTCTCCTTCTCGCTTAGCGTGAGAGCCCTGTGCCTCTGTACGTGCATTTGGTATCTGTTCTCACCTTCTCTCCTCCGCTTTTATCCATTTACTTGCCATCTCGTTCCTTCTCTGGTTTTATACCCCATTTCTCTACATTTTGCTTCATTAACTGGTCAGAACGTGGAACGCAGTCATATATTTGGCCCTGTGAAATATTTCTCAAATAGGGTGTTATGGCCCATATTGTTTCTAAACCATATTTATTTCTTAAACTAAGTTTTATTTTTAATCATATGGTACTTCGAGATTCTTCTTTCTAATTCTCTTTTGAAAAATTTAAAATCTACAGAAAAGTTGAAAGAAGAGTACAACAGACACCTGAATAAAGTTGAAAGAAAAGTACAACAAACACCTGAATATACCTTTTACCAGTTTGTTAACTGGTAAAAGTATACCTTTTACCAGTTTGTTAACTGGTAAAAGGTATATTCACCAGTTGTTTGAATTTGTTTTTCAAAGTAAATTATAGACATCATGACACTTACCGCTAAATGTTTAAACATGCATTCCTTAAGAGTGAGGAAATTCTTCTGTCTCCATATATGTATCCAATATCACAAGGATCTTGTTAGAATGCAGATTCTAATTCTGGGTGGGGCCTGAGAGTCTGTGGTTCTAGAAGCTTCTATGTCAGGTCCTTGCTGCAGGAGCCTCGACCACACTTTGAGTAGCAAAGCTTAGTCTACACAGCAAGAAACCAGAATATTGGCTTGATCACACTTGTATTTTAAGAAGTTAAGCCAGAAGTTAAACCGTGTGTAAAATTGCTTGCAAATGAATTGCTACTTCAGTTAATCACACAACAAAAGTTCTGCAGATATTTGTCCTGTATGTTATAAAAGATTACTTTAACTTAGATTTCTGGTTCGCTGATTCACTGTGGGAATTCCTCAAGGAGGCAAGATTACCTCAAATAGTCACAAAAAATGCATCCTTTGAATTTACTATATATGTCTACCCTAATTTAATAGTTTAGCCTTACTATAGAAACGGAATTTTGTGGAATTCTTATAACTTGTATGTTTCAAGAAGAGAATATCTATAACCAAAAATAAAGTGACTTAAAAATAGTATAAATTGAAGCAGCAGTAGTCGATTTGGTGCCATCTTTTCTCAGGGACTCAAGCAGTGATTGAGTCCCGTACATGAAGAACAGATTGTTACATGTGAGGCCTATTAGAAGTTAACTCCAAAGCAGATATTCCTGAAGATTCTGTTACCATTGTAGACAAGCTGCTCTCATTTATAGAAAAACAAATATGTAATAATAAATTATCATACTTACTTAATGGCTTAATAAGGATTCCTTAGTAAACAGTCACAAATGGGGATAGGAAGTTTAAAAATGTACTATTTAAAGTAACTAGTATTTTTATGACATCAGAAGCCTAACATATAGTGAACAGTAACAGATGGTGAATCTTACAAATATCTTATAATTATTGGGAAGGCTGCTGGAACCCAAGGCAGAAAATAGCAAAAGAGAATGACTTTGGGGTCAGTTGTCATTTTACAGAAGCTCTAAGTTCAGAGACCAGATGGTATTCTTTAAGAGATTAATTCAGAGATACTCCCCACAAAAATCTTTAATAGGTGATTATTTTCCCAAAGCCTATTTGAACACCAGCCCTCAGAGGACTTACAGCTTTTAAAGGGGTTCTTATATTCTTTGGCCTTTTATTCTATAATTGGGTGTCCAGTACCTTGAATAAACACGACTCCTGATGGATTCAAAGCCCAACTTTATGTAGTTTCCACTGCCTCATTAAATTTCACTCAGTGATGCAGCCTTTCCCTGACCCCTGGGAGAGACTCAGGCAGGCCCATGACTCTCTTGCTCACTTTACTAACAGACCAGTCTTAGGCACCTCATGAAACTCAGCTTCAATTCCAAAATATAGTATAGGCATCCAAAATAGTTCAAACTTTTAAAATATTTATAAGGCTATATTACCTCCTAAAATCCCGGCTAGTGAGAAGAAATAGAGGGAAGAATAAATAGGGATGGGTGTATATCTTTAAAATTCAGAACGTCGAAGAGTTTTGAACTGAGGTCCTAAAATATACCTTAAACAAAATTAAAAAGATACTCCCAATTGGTTCATCAAGTAAATGAAGAGCTATTATGCCTCTACTTCTGTGCCCCCTCACGCAGAGCAGTGGTCTTTAAGTGGGGTAATAATTCTCAGGATGTTACAAGATTATCCTCTGTGATGCAGGGAAAATAATGGAATTTCTTTTTACTTTTATTTGTCCAAAATAAGTTACATTAAGCTTCACTATCATTTAATGTTTTAACTGACTCTAGTACATGCATTCTGAGTGTGTGTGTGTGTGTGTGTGTGTGTGTGCGCTTGTGTGTGTCTCGGAATTGGATTGACGGATGGATGGATAGACTGATAGATAAATGGATGGATGGATGTACTTTTTTTTTAAAGCTAAGACTATGAGATAAACAGAAATCTCTGGTCTAAAATATTGGGTTGGCCAAAAAGTTCCTTTGGGTTTTTCCTAACATCTTCTGGAAAAACCTGAACGAACTTTTTGGCCACCCCAATACTAGAACAGTTTTGTTTTGCATTTTCAGACCCTGATCGGTTTACTTAATTTACTCAAGTTTTCCTTAAGGGGTACAATATCAAAGAATTAATTTTTATCTTTTTTAAAATAAAATTTATTTTTTATTGAGATATTGATATAATTGATATATTATATTAGTTTTAAGTGTACAACATGAGACCTAATTTTTA